>NW_015162539.1:199372-207776 GCF_001447785.1 Gekko japonicus | reverse complement strand
TATAGATAGCAAAATGTTGGGAATCAGATAGGATACCAAAGAAGAGAAGAATTAACTACAAAAATTATGGAAATAAAAGAAATGGATAAAGTAAATATGATACTAGCAGGGAAAGAAGAAAGTATATTCCAAAAAAGATGGCAAAAGATAGATAAATGGATGGGGGGGGGGGAAATGTATAATGTAAACTCCAAAATATGTGAAAGATTATATTTTGTTTTTATGTAATGGAGAAAGATAAATAAACTGTGAAAAAAAAAGACGGGGCTGTTGTCGCCTGGAGATCAGGGAGCGGCCCTTCCGGGAGATCTCCAGTCCCCCTGCCTGGATGTTGGCAACCCTCCCTCCGCGCCTGGGCTCCCAAGGGCGCGCCTCCTTCTCCTCCCCTGGTCCGTGCCGCCTGCCGCGGAGTGTGTGTGTGTGTGTGGGGGGGTCTGTCTGTCTGTCTGTGCCGCAGCCCCTGCCGGCGGGAGCGGGGCGCAACTCCGCGCGGGGCTTGGGGCGCTGACCCCGCGGCGGCCGCCTGCGCCGGCGCCATTCTTGCGGGCCGTGGGAACTGGCGAGGCCGCGTCTTCACAGCTGCGCCGCTCCATTCAGGCCGGCCAGGCGCGCTCTTTGTCCCGGCCATTGTTGGCGGCCGGCCCGTCTGGCGTTGAAAGGCCGCGAGCCGCGGTCGCCTAGCGAGGGGAGGAGGCGGGCGAGGGGCTGCTGCCGCCGGGGACCCCGCCTCGGCCCCCATCAATCTCGCCCGGCAGCGGCAGCAGCAGCCCAGGGCCGCCGGGAGGGAGGGAGGGAGGCGCGCCGGAGGGGAAGGAAGAAGCGGCCGGTCCACGAAGGAGACTGCCTGTTGTCTCTCTGAGAGAGCTGGGCAGCAGGCGGAGGCTGCCAGTTGTCTCTCTGAGAGCTGGACAGCAGGGCGGATGCTGCCTGTTGTGTCTCTGAGAGAGCTACGGAGCAGATTAATACGGCCTGTTGTGTCTCTGAGAGCTGGGCTGCAGGCAGAGGCTGCCTGTTGTGTCTCTGAGAGAGCTATGGAGCAGATTAAGACGGCCTGTTGTGTCTCTGAGAACTAGGCTGCAGGCAGAGGCTGCCTGTTGTGTCTCTGAGAGAGCTAAGGAGCAGATGAAGACAGCCTGTTGTGTCTCTGAGAGCTAGGCTGCAGGCAGAGGCTGCCTGTTGTGTCTCTGAGAGAGCTGGGCAGCAGGCGGAGGCTGCCTGTTGTCTGAGGGAGCTAGGCAGTAGGCAGCGGCAGCGTGTTGTTTCTCTGAGAAAACTGGGCAGCAGGCAGAGGCTGACTGTTGTGTCTCTCTGAGAGAGCTACGGAGCAAATGGAGACTGCCAGTTGTGTGTCTGAGAGCTAGACAGCAGGGCAGATGCTGCCTGTTGTGTCTCTGAGGGTAAGGAGCACGTGGAGGCTGCCTGTTGTGTCTCTCTGGGCTGGACTCGAGTCCTTCCCTCCTAGGGTTGCCAGCTTCCAGATGGGGCTTGGAGATTTTTAAAAAATTATTTATTTATTTATTTATTTTCAATTTACATCCCGCCTTGCCAGTGTAAACTGGCTCAAGGCGGCTTACACAAGTTAAAATGCAGTAAAACCGATAAATACAATAAAATTACAATAAGAACAATTACATAAAGTGCTAATATAAACAGAGGGCAGGAATTTCTGTACATGGTCCGACGGGGAGAAGCCATATCCGGCATTGTTACGTAGGGCTGCAGTATATTCAGTTTACAAAGGTTGTTAGTGGTTGTCAGTGGCAGCTCCTAATCGAAGGCCTGGTGGAAGAGCTCCGTCTCGCAGGCCCTGTGGAACTGTAAGAGGTCCTGCAAGGCCCTGATGTCCTCCGGGAACTCATTCCACCAATGGGGAGCCGCCACTGAAAAGGCCCTGGCCCTCGTAATGGTCAGTCTGGCATCTTTCGGGCCAGGGAGAGTCAGGCGATTTTGTGACCCTGACCTCCGTGCTCTCTGGGGCACATATGGGGAAAGGCGGTTCCCTCAGCTAGGCAGATCTGGAGTTACAGCTGATCTCCAAGACGACAGAGATCAGTTCCCCTGAAAAAGGTCTATTTTGGAGGGTGGACGCTGTAGCGTTATACCCGGCTGAGGTCCCTGCCCTCCCCAGGCTCCACCCCCAGATTTCCAGAACTTTCCCAATCTAGAACTCACACATGTCTGGGGAGCCCAGTGCCCCCCAACGGGTGGAAACACGGGTTTTGGACCCCAGTGTTGTGGGGTGGGTGTCATACTTCCCCCCCTTTCATCCTGACCTTCCCCCATGGTCCTCCAGTCTGCCCTGATTTGATCCCCACAACAACCATGTGAGGTAGGTCACGCTAGACAGCAGGGCGGATGCTGCCTGTTGGGTCTCTGAGAGAGAGAGAGAGAGATCCCTGGTAAATCTTTAATTTGGGACGGGAAGAATTCATTCTCCTGGCCCGGTTAGCTTGTTTCTCAAGGGATGGGGCAGAGGCAGATCTAGCCGTACACAGGCCAATGGCTCCTCGCCTCCATCGCGTCACGGGCCCTGCTTGGCTGAACAAGCTGCCATTGCTGCTCGGAGGGGAAGCCTCCCTTACTTGCCTTCCCTTTCCCTCTGCTTGGCAGTGGCCTCTGCTTCTAGCTGCCCTCGTTGCTGGCTCAGGCGAAATGAGGGAACCAGAGGCCGGGGCAGGCAGCTGAGGAGGAGCAAAGGACGAGGAAGGTGGGATGCCAATCCAAGATGGCGGAATCCAGGGCCGGCTCACTCACTAGGCGAATTAGGCGATCGCCTAGAGCGGGACGGCACTTAGGGGCACCAAACTGCACCCGGCCCCGTACTCTGGGAGTTTCTTTATTATTTGTGTTTTTCATTCTTCCTAAAATGCATTTATCTTTTAAAATTGGTGGGCGCGGGGGGGGGCAGAAAGGATCCTCGCCTAGGGTGCAAAATAAGCTGGAGCTGGCCCTGGCGGAATCGTTGGCAGAGGCCTTCGACAGGCACCCATTGACGGAGCCTGGAATCTTTGTCCCGACTAATACAAATCAGATCAGGTTTCTGTGCCTATCTTGCACCCAGAAAGCCTGAACCGTGGGAATCCGTGACGCAAATTCGACAATATTGGCCCTATTTGTTGTGGGAGTTTCCTCTCGCCAACCCCACCCCCAAGCCAGGTTTAAAGTTTAGAGAAGGAGAAGAGATTGGATTTATACCCCGCCCTTCACTACCCAAGGGAGTCTCAGAGCAGCTTACAAACTCCTTTCCCTCCCCCCCCCCACAACAGACACCCTGTGAGGTAGGTGGGGCTGAGAGAGCTCTGACAGAAACTGCTCTTTTTCAAGGACAGCTCGAACAGAACTATGGTTTGCCCAAGGTCATCCAGCAGGTGCAAGTGGAGGAGTGGGGAATCAAACCCGGTTCTCCCAGATTAGAGTCTGCGCACTTAACCACTACACCATACTGGCTCACTTTGTTTAGGAAAGTTTCGGGAAACTCCCTTCAGGCTACATTCTGCCTTTTGAACACTTCCAAGCTTGAGGGCTAAAAGTTTTTTTTTAATTTTATTTTTGTTTTGTTTTTTTAATACGCTTCAAAAGGCAGAATTATGCACCTGGCAACCAGTTCTGCGGTGGCAACTGCCGAACGGCCGCGAAAAACCTCAGCCAGGATGGCAAAACCATGACGAAGGATTTTTCCTCACACTGGAAATCATCACCTGTGACTCCTGAGGCCTACCTGATCTGATCGCCATGTCGGGTTTTAGAAACTGGGAAGGGATCGCTGCCAGTCCCGTGTTAGATGCGAGTTTCTGAGGGTAGATTGCAGGCTGGCTATGCGGGTAGGGGGAGAGGTATAGACAGCAGCCCCCACAGGGAAACGGTGGAGAGCCAAAAGGTATGTCTGTCAAGCAGCGCTGAGCCCCGGGGCCTCTCTTGCTAGAAATTAAGTAATCCTTGAAAGATTGCTTCACCCTGGCACATAAGAAGAGCCCTGCTGGATCAGACCAGTGGTCCCACCAGTCCAGCATCCTGTGTCACACAGCAGCCAACCAGTTTTCCTGGAGGGCCGACAACAGGGCAGAGAGGCCGAGGCTGTCCCACTCTGCTGCCTCCCAGCAGTGGTATTCCAAGGTTTACTGCTTCTGAATGTGGAGGTTCCCTTTACTCACCATGGTGCTGTCCTCCATTAATCTCTCTAGCTGAGAAAGAAGAGATGAGAAGAAGAGATTGGATTTACACCCTGCCCTTCACTACTCGAAGGAGTCTCGGAGCGGCTGACAAACCCCTTTCCCTTCCCCTCCCCACCACAGACACCCTGTGAGGTAGGTGGGGCTGGGAGAGCTCTCCTGAGAACTGCTCTTGAGAGAACAGCTCTGAGAGAACTCGTGACTGACCCAAACCCATACCAGCAGTTGCATGTGGAAGAGGGGGGGAATCAAACCTGGTTTCCCCAGATTAGAGTCCACTCTCCTAACCCCTACACCCAACTGGCTCTCTTTTAAAGCCATCTATGTACGTCCAAGGAGCTGCGGTGGCTCAAGTGGTTAAGATGCTGAACTGCAGGCTGTGGAAGGTCGGTACTTCAGCAGTTCGAGACCTGGGTGATGGAGTGAGCTCCCATCTCTAGTTCCAGCTCCTGCCAACCTAGCAGTTCGAAAGCAAGAAATTGCAAGTAGATAAATAGGGACCACTTCGGTGGGAAGGGAACAGCGTTCCGTGCGCCTTGGTGTTTAGTCATGCCAGCCACATGACCACGGAAACGTCTTCGGACAGCGTTGGCTCTTCGGCTTGGAAACGGAGATGAGCACCGCAACCCTAGAGTCGGATTCGACTGGCTTTCGAGCAAGGGAACCTTTACCCTTTACCTTTATGTACGTCCAGTGACATTGAGTTTCACAATTTAATTAACTGTTCAGTAAGGAAGTACTTCCTTTTGTCTGCTCTGAATCTACTGCCCATCAACTTCATTGGGTCTCCCTGAGTTCGAATCTAATGGGAAAGGGAGAAAAGGCTCTCTGTCCACTTTCTCCACCCTGGGTATAATTTTATTGACCCTCTATCATGTCCTGCCCCCCGGCCATCTTTTTTCTAGACTCTTCAGCCTGTTCCTCATTGGAAAAGTGCCCAGCCCCTTAATCATCTCAGTTGCTGCCTTCTGTACTTTTCCCGGCTTCGCTGTGTTCTTTTAGAGATACCTCAACCAGAACTGCATTCAGTGGTTTAAATAAGACCACACCACAACTCTCTACAAGAGAATGACAGTATTGCCCGTTCTACTTTCAGTCCCTTTCCTAATAATCCCCAGGGTGGAGTTTGCCTTTTTCACCCCTGCGGCACACAGAGTTGACATTTTTATTGAAGGAGGAGAGGATTGGATTTATACCCCGCCCTTCACTTGGAGTCTCAGAGTGGCTTACAATCTCCTTTCCCTTCCTCTCCCCACAACAGACACCCTGTGAGGTAGGTGGGGCTGGGAGAGCTCTCTCGAGAACTGCCCTTGAGAGAACAGCTCTGGGATAACTTGTGACTGACCCAAGGTCACACCAGCAGCTGCATGTGGAGGAATGGGGACTCAAACCCAGTTCTCTCAGATTAGAGTCCGCACTCCTAACCACTACACCAAATTGGCTCTCTATCCACTTTCCAGTATCCACTACAGCCCCAAGATTTCTTTTAGTCTCAGGCTCAGCTACTTCAGACTTTGTCAGCATATATTTAAGATTAGGATTTTCTTTTTCATCCAGTGTGTAGCACTGTACCCTTACCCACACTCACCCAGTTTGTGGAGATCAGTGTTCCCTCTAAGCTGAGTGAGTGTGAGCTAACTCACAGTTTTTTAGCCTCCGGCTCACACGTTTTTGTCTTTGCTCAGGAAGGAGGGCTCCAGCGCAAACTAGTTTATGCAGCAGCCAAATCGCTCCCTCACGACTTTAATGCCAGCAGCTCACAAGGTAGAATTTTTGCTCACAAGACTCCACAGCTTAGAGGGACCTTTGGTGGAGATCCTCCTAAAACTCTTCACAGCTAGCCTTGGTTTTCAAGGATCCTGAATAATTGTGTGTCATCTGCAAACTCGGCTACTACACTGCTCGCCTCCAGGTGCAAATTAAATAGCATTGGTCCCAATACCGATCCCTATGGATCGCCCCTGCACACTTCCCTTCCATCGTGACCACTGTCCATTTATTCCTGCTCTCTACTACTTGATGTTTAACCAGTTTTTAATCCATAAAAGGAATTGTTGTTCTCTTATCCCACGACTGTTAAGCTTCTTCAAAAGTCTTTGGTAGGGTACCCTATACCTTTTGTAAGTCCAAGTATATAATGTCTATGAGATCTCTCTTAACAACATGCTTGTTCACTTTCTTAACTCCAAATGGTTGGGGAGGTAGGACTTCACTTTGCTGAAGCCAGGGCTTTTTTTGGTAGAAAAAGCCCAGCAGGAACTCATTAGCATAATAGGCCACACCCATGGCAGTGCAGCTCATTAGCATATTAGGCCACACCCCATGCCTTCCCTTGACTTGCTGCGGGGAGCTCAGGCAGCTGTGGGGAGCCCAGGCCAGGCCCCCCCCCCATGAAAGGAAGGGAAGGCAGTTTAAACCGCCTTCCCTTGGCTTGACTGGGCACCCCGCAGCTGTGGGGAGCCCGGGCAAGCCGGCCCTTGGACAGGCCGGGGAAGGCACAGGGAGGCATTTAAATGCCTCCCCGATCCTTCCAGGGCCCACCCTGTCCCACCAGCCTTGGAGTTGCAGGAGGGGTGGTTTGCTCTCCAGGCCTTCCCTCTGTAGCCACGCACACACAGGTTTTGGCTGTAGTGGGCGTGGCCAGCTCAAGTCAGCCGGAACGCCGTTCCTGTGCGTTCCTGCCCCAAGATAGCCCTGGCCGAAGCCATGCTTGTTTTCCCTCAGCAGGCTTGTCCCTCTCTGTGTTTCGTAATTCTAGCTTTAATAACAGTCGCTACTAATTTAACTGGTACAGACGTTAGGCTAAGTGGCCTGTGAGTCGCCCCCCCCCCCCCCCCGGGCCTCTTTTTCTTAAAAATGGGGTGACATTTGCTCTTTTCCCATCATTCAGCACAGAGGCCGATTTTAGGGACAAGTTATGTATACTTCTTAGATTATCAACAGTTTCACACTCGACTTCCTTAAGAACCCTCAGGTGTATGCCACCTGGACCTGCTTATTAGTAAACTTACTAGTTTTTAGCTTGCCTGGGAGTTCCAGGGACAGAATAACAACCACAGTAATCATATCAGCAACAACTACTACTATTATTGTCATTTATTTGTTTATTTTGCTTTCCTAAAAAAGAGGGAGAAAGAAATCACCATTATCTCACACCGAGGAGGAGTTTGGCATACATACGCAGCCGATGGGAGCTACAGACAGCTGTATTCTAATCTTCAGATGTCAATTCATCCTTTAAAAAATCTACTCTGATGCTCCTAAAAACCAGCCATTAAAGCATCCACCTCGCAGTCCAAAGTGACAAAAAAGCAACACCCTGACCTGATTACAAGACATAGTTACGTACTCATCTCTCTTTGGCACATTACAATAATAATTATTTACAATACTTTTTCAGCATATGCTGCATTTGCTTTTTTTTTCCTGCCCCAATCCACTACTTGAGCGCCTCATGCGCCACCCTCCCTGTGAAACTGTGTCCGGGGCCACAAGAGATTTCTTGTAGCCGGGTCCCAGAGATGAGGTTGTCAAAAACCGGCCAAGCACCCTGTGGCATCCATGGTGGTGGTGGTGGGGGAGGGCAATGCAGCTTCTGTGTTAAATTTAGATTTTAGAACAGGGGAGTCAAACACGCGGCCCAGGGGCCGGATCAGGCCCCCGGAGGGCTTCCATCAGGCCCGCAGTGGAACTGGCCATCTCCTGCTTCCAGTTCTGCTGCTGCTGCATCATAGCTCGCTTCGCCAGACTCTCTTAATCACTCGGCCATTTCATGTTTTAACCTGGGTCCTAGACTCAGAACTCTGAGCATGAGATTTCTGTGGTGAATGTCAATACATCAAAAGTAGGTTTGCAGCTTACAGATACACACTTGAACAGCATACTCATGCTGCTGCATCATAGCTCGCTTCGCCAGACTCTCTTAATCACTCGGCCATTTCATGTTTTAACCTGGGTCCTAGACTCAGAACTCTGAGCATGAGATTTCTGTGGTGAATGTCAATACATCAAAAGTAGGTTTGCAGCTTACAGATACACACTTGAACAGCATACTCAAGATTGCAACAGCACAGACATTTTGATGCAATAATTCAGAGCAAGAGGTGTCAGTTATCAGATACTGTTAAATAAACAAAACATTGCAAGAGTGCTACTGTTTTAAGCAAGTTTCTATTTTAAGTAAAAAAAACACCTTTGTGTTTGTGTCGTTTATAAAGTTTATATCTCTGCTACCT
>NW_015162539.1:188035-198106 GCF_001447785.1 Gekko japonicus | reverse complement strand
AAGGGTGGGGTATAAATCCCATCTCTTCTAAGCTGTCGGGACTTGTGAGCAACAATTCTACTCTGCGAGCTCCTGGCATTAAAGTTGTGAGCGAATCATTTGGCTGCTGCCTAAATTAGTCTGCTCGGGAGCCATCCTTCCTGAGCGAAGACAAAAATGTGTGAGCCGGAGGCTAAAAAACGGTGAGCTAGTTCACACTAACTCAGCTTAGAGGGAACACTGGTACCCAGGGCTGGCCTCAGCTTATTTTGCACCCTAGGCGAGGATCCCTTCTGGCGCCACGCCCCCCTATGCACCCACCAATTTTAAAAAATAAATGCATTTTAGGAAGAATGAAAAACACAAATAATCAAGAAACTCCCAGAGTACGGGGCCGGGTGCAGCTTGGTGCCCCTAAGGGCCGGGCCACTCTAGGCGACCGCCTAGTTCGCCTAGTGAGTGAGCCGGCCCTGCTGGTGCCCCCCTCCCAGTTCTAGTACTATGGAGAAACAACACTTTCTCTGCCTTGCGGATCAATCCCACGAACCACCGCCGTTTCCCCTTGGTTATCTCCCCCTCCCTGGAAACCACAAAGCCCATGTTCATCATAACAAGCTAGGAAAAGCAAAGAAGGAACAAGGAATTCCTGAGATGGGGCTAGGGAGCCAGGATCCCTGATACAACTTATTCTCAGCCAGAGGAAGGGAAAGCGGTTGCACCCCCCCCCCACTCGCCCTGTTGGCACCTCAGAAAAGGAACAGGGTCATCCTGTTCTCTTGCTCTTTGCTGGCCATGGGTGGTTAAGGAGGAAGGCAAGACACAAAGGAGGCCTCATTAGGACAAAGGAGGCTCTTTGGAAACAGGAACACATCCTAGAATGGACTTGGATGCCAAATGAACCCATTCAGAGGGTACCTTAATGGTGCCAGCCATCTCGTGCCAGGGTTTAACAGCCAGGGGGATGGATTACTACTAGCAACGATCCTAAAGTCTCTCTCCCTTTCTCAACGCCAATTTCCGGCTTTATGTCACATTGCGGTGTGACTGAGGAACAGGATGCAGGGTGGGGTGACGGGGACAGAAGACAAAAAAGAGATTGGATTCATATCCCCGCCCTTTACTCGGAGTCTCAGAGCGGCTTGCAATCTCCTTCCCCTTCCCCTCCCCACAACAGACACCCTGTGAGGTGGGTGGGGCTGAACGAGCTCTGACAGGAACTGCTCTTTTTCAAGAACAGCTCTTGTCAGAACTACGGCTTGCCCAAGGTCATCCAGCAGCTGCAAGTGGAGGAGTGGGGAATCAAACCCGGTTCTCCCAGATTAGAGTCCGCGCACTTAACCACTACACCAAACTGGCTCTCAGATTAGAGTCTGTGGCACAAAAAGGAAGACGATGGGGTACTTCGAAGCAGCACGCAAGAACGTTTCCGTTAGTGACTGTGGGCAAAGAACTTGCTGGCAGTGAAGAAGTCCTCAGGGGGAATTCAGATATCAGAAAAGTCCAAAGATGACCTAGCCAAGATGCCTTGACTGATTGTCTCTGGCATTTCAAAAGTCACCGGAAAGAGGACAGAGAGACCAGCCAGTTAATGTCAACCCAAGAGAGGCCGGGAAGCATTGATATTAAATACAGCGTCAGCCAATCTCTGGGCCTCCTGGCTAGTGACCCCGGAGACAGAAGGTCCTACATCACACAAATTTAAAAAAAATCCATGCCAAATTTCAAGGCAAATTGATCTGTTTGTATGCCCGGGATAAGATTCTCCAGTAAAATGGATGAGGATACATTCTAGTATTTGAAATCATGGCATGGAATATCATGTGAAGACACTATGAATAGTAGATTTTCAAGAGAGACTACCACGGTGCTTCAGTATGTTCGGATGAAGTTGTGAACGAAACGAAAATCAACTCCGGGGAGTTTCGTCAACCCACTTTTCCCCTGTACTTTTGAACCCACTTTTTCCCCTATACTTTTGAACCCATTTTTTCCTGTACGTTTGAACCCACTTTTCCCCTGTACTTTTGAACCCACTTTTCCCCTGAGAGGGGAGTTTGGTGTAGTGGTTAAGTGTGCAGACTCTAATCTGGGAGAACCGGGTTTGATTCCCCACTCCTACGCTTGCACCTGGCTGGATGACCTTGGGCAAGCCGTAGTCCTGGCACAGCTGTCCTTGAAAAAGAGCAGTTTCTGTCAAGAGCTCTCTCAGCCCCACCTCCCTCACAGGGTGTCTGTTGTGGGGAGGGGAAGGGAAAGGAGTTTGTAAGCCGCTCTAAGACTCCTTTGGGTAGTGAAGGGCGGGGCATAAATCCAATCTCTTCTTCTTCTTCTTCTACTTTTGAACCCACTTTTCCCCTGTACTTTGAACCCACTTTTTTCCTGTACTTTTGAACCCACTTTTTTTCCTGTACTTTTGAGCCCACTTTTCCCCTGTACTTTTGAACCCACTTTTCCCCTGTACCTTTGAACCCATTTTCCCCTGTACCCCGTAACCCACTTTTCCCCTGTACTTTTGAACCCACTTTTCCCCTGTACTTTTGAACCCACTTTTCCCCTGTACTTTTGAACCCACTTTCCCCCTGTACTTTTGAACCCACTTTCCCCCTGTATTTTGGCTGTGCATATGAAAGGCAGAAATATGTAACAGTCTGGATGTGTCCTTAGCTATCATAAAATAACATTGTTAAATACAGTGGAGAAATTGTATTTCATTTCATCCTAAGCGCTGAGTGTCAGCCTGTTTTCCGGTTTACTAGTTGTCTTGGGCTGTTACCATTTATATCACTGCCCACCTGGAGGCTGGCATCCCTCACTGACCCTCTCCCCACGGGATGAGGCCCCAAAGGAAACAAAAGCAAGCTTGGTGAAAAGACCGCCTGGGGTTTCTGGAGGGCCCTTGGCAACCTGGCCTTCCTCCAGCAGCTCCTTCTCGCTCAGTAGGCCCAAAGCCCTCCTTTCCCGCCTGGAAGAAGGCCATCCCTTTACACCCCTCTGAAGGGGGAAAGGCACACGGAAGAGCTTTGCCCTGCAGGTTGCTCATGGCTGCCAACTCTGGGTTGGAAAATTCCAGGGGATTTGGGGGTGGAGCCTGGAGAGGGTGTGGCTTGGGGGGGGGAGGGACCGTGGTGGGGTGGAATGCCACAGAGTCCGCCTTCCGAAGCGGCCATTTCCTCCGGGACAACTGATCTCTCGTCGTCTGGAGATCGGTCGTCATTCCAGGGAGATCCCCAGACCCCAAATGGAGGATAGCAATCCCAGCCACCCCTTGCACAGGGAACAGAAGATCGTGCAGAGACCCCACAACTTCTCCACAAGCTAGCAAGGGGGAAAAAAATAATCTTCCAACCTTAAAGGTAAAGGTTTCCCGTACTCGAAAGCCAGTCGAGTCCGACTCTAGGGTTGCAGTGCTCATCTCCGTTTCCAAGCCGAAGAGCCAGCGCTGTCCGAAGACGTTTCCGTGGTCATGTGGCCGGCATGACTAAACACCAAGGCGCACGGAACGCTGTTACCTTCCCACCGAAGTGGTACCTATTTATCTACTTGCAATTTCTTGCTCTCGAACTGCTAGGTTGGCAGGAGCTGGAACAAGAGACGGGAGCTCACTCCGTCATGCGGCACACTCGGATCTCGAACTGCTGAACTACCGACCTTCCACAGCCTGCAGTTCAGCGTCTTAACCACTTGAGCCACCGCAGCTCCGGCTTAAATGATTATTTTGGGCTCTCTCTCTCAAAAAAAAATTTTAATCACCCCCTCTAAATATTCAAAGCCAGTTTGGTGTAGTGGCTAGGAGCACGGACTCTAATCTGGGAGAACCGGGTTGGATTCCCCACTCCTCCACATGCAGCTGCTGGTGTGACCTTGGATCAGTCGCAAGTTCTCTCGGAGCTGTTCTCTCAAGGGCAGTTCTCGAGAGAGCTCTCTCAGCCCCACGTACCTCACAGGATGTCTGTTGTGGGGAGGGGAAGGAAAAGGAGTTTGTAAGCCGCTCTGAGACTCCTTTGGGGAGTGAAGGGCGGGGTATGAATCAAATTTCTTCTTCTTCTTCTCTTTCTTCCCAAATAGGGTTGTCAGCTGGGGTAGGGAAATACCTGGAGATTTTGGGGGGTGGAGCCTGATGGATTTGAGGAGGGGAGGGAGCTGAACAACATACAATGTCCTGGAGTCCACCTTCCAAGGCAGCCATTTTCTCCAGGGGAACTGATCTCTGTCATCTGCAGAGCAGTTGTAACCGCGGGAGATCTCCAGGGCCCCACCTGGAGGCTGGTAACCCCGTCTACCACTGTTGGCACCTTTGAGTACCTCCACCACACCTGAAGGAATCTCCCTTTGCCCAGCCATACCAGTATCCCTCACCACCACCCCCGCCTTCCCGTACCCTCACGGAAACCAGAACTCTTTCTCTTCAAAGATGCTGAACCCTCAGAGTTGGGCTTCTTTCTTTTTTCTTTCTTTGCCTTCTTAAGAAACAGCCTGCGAGAAATGTTCGCTAACAGCCATTGGCTGCCATTCCTGGGAATAGATTCTGTTGCTAGGATACCAAGTTTACTTTTAACAGAAGTGAGTGAAATGAAGGGCATTCAACAGACATCCGGGGAAGGGGGGGGGGACAGGCTTTCGAGACCGTCTTTCTGATTCGCTGGATGCTACTCGGCAGCAATGGAGAAGCTGAGCTCCTTCCCGAAATTGTTCTTGGATGCTTTTTGTATCGGTGGTAGGGGGATGCCAACCTCCAGGTAGGGCCTGGGGGTCCCCCGGAATCACAGCTCACCTCCAGACTACGGAGATACGGTCCCCTGGAGAGAATGGATGCTTTGGAGGGTGGGCTATATGACCTTATACCCCACTGAGGTCCCTGTCCTCTCCTGGCTCCACCCCCAAATCTCCGGGAGTTTCCCAACCTGGAGCTGGCTTCCCTAGATAGAAATGGGCAGGCAAGTCATGGGTGAATTAAGAAGAAGAAGAAGAAGGAGGAGGAGGAGGCGGCTGGATTTAGACCCCGCCTTTCACTACCCAAAGGTGTCTCAGAGTGGCTTATAAACTCCTTTCCCTTCCCCTCCCCACAACAGACATCCTGTGAGGTAGGTGGGGCTGAGAGAGCTCTGACAGAAACGGCTCGTGCAAGCGGAGGAGTGGGGAATCAAACCCGGTTCTCCCAGATTAGAGTCCGCGCACTTAACCACTACACCAAACTGGCTCTACCACAACACCAAACAAGGTGGTCCTGTAGGGTTTTCAAGGCATTCAGAGGTGGTTTTGCCATTGCCTGCCTCTGCGTAGCAACCTTGGACTTCCATGGTGGGCTCCCATCCAAGTACTAACCTGGGCTGACCCTGCTTAGCTTCCGAGATCAGACGAGATCTTAGCTTCCGAGATCAGACGAGATCAAGTTAGCCTGGGCCATGCAGGTGAGGGCTGCACCTGCTCCTTAGGAAAATAATATTCTTGGGCAAAACATAGTTCTGTCAGAGCTGTTCTCTCAAGGGCAGTTCCTGTCAGAGCTCTCTCAGCCCCACCTCCCTCACAGGGTGTCTGTTGTGGGGAGGGGAAGGGAAAGGAGTTTGTGAGCCGCTCTGAGACTCGAGTGAAGGGCGGGGTAGAAATCCAATCTCCTCCTCCTCCTCCAGTTTGCCGTAGTGGTTAAGTGCGCAGACTCTAATCTGGGAGAACCGGGTTTGATTCCCCACTCCTCCACTTGCAGCTGCTGGATGACCTTGGGCAAGCCGTAGTTCTGTCAAAGCTGTTCTTGAAAAAGAACGGTTTCTCTCAGAGCTCTCTCAGCCCCACTTACCTCACAAGGTGTCTGTTGTGGGGAGGGGAAGGGAAAGGAGTTTGTAAGCTGCTCCGAGACTCCCTTGGGGAGTGACGGCGGGATATAAATCCAATCTCTTCTTCTCCTCCTCCTCTTCTTCTCCTCATCCTTCTCACAAGATCTCAGAGCCATGTGGGTATTTGGAAAGACAGGAACACCTTTGCAACATTGGCTTTCAGACAGAGCCAGGCCTCTAGCCGATGTCCTACTTCGATTTCTCCCCTACCGCCGGAATACATTAAGAATAGCTGGGACCTTAATGGCAAAGGCTGGAGAGGGGAGTCCAAGCAGAAGGAGCCAACAAGGAAACAAAATAAGAATCTGGCTTCCTTAACTAACCTTGCAGAAGCTCAGAGACGAGGTGATCAAATTGCTCTCTTTGTCCACAAAAAGCTACCTTTTTGCAACTTCAGGTGCCACTGGTGTTTGGAGATGGATTCTGATTCACGTGAAGGACCAGGAGGAGGAAGAGGAGGAGGAGACTGGATTCATACCACACCCTTCACTCGGAGCCTCAGAGCAGCTTACAATCTCCTTCCCTTCCTCTTCCCACAACAGACACCCTGTGAGGTAGGTGTGGCTGAGAGAGCTCTTTCGAGGACTGCCCCTGAGAGAACAGCTCCGAGAGAACTTGTGACTGACTCAAGGTCACCCAGCTGGCTGCATGTGAAGAAGTGGGGAATCAAACCCGGGTCTCCCAGATTAGAGTCTGTTGCTCTGAACCACTACTCCAAACTGGAATAAACAGAGAGGAAGGTGGTGGAAAACGGAGGACTATGGGCCATTTCGTTTGGTAAGACTGCCCTCCATACAGTTGAACCTCCTAACCATATAGGGTTGCCAGCCTCCCGGTGGTGTCTGGAGATCACTGTCCTATAAGGACAGAACAAAAGCCCTGCAGGATCAGTGGTCCTGCTAGTCCCGCACCGCACAGGGGCTAACCAGTCCCCTGGATGGCCGGGAACAGGGCATAGAGGCCGAGGTCTTCCCCTGATGTTGTCTCCTGACTCTGGGACTCAGGCTGAGTACCTCTGAATGAGGAGGTTCTCCCCCTATTACAATTGATCTCCAGAGATCGGTTCACCAGGAGATCAGACATCCGTTCACCTGGAGACAACGGCCGCTTCAGAAGGTGGACTCTGTGGCCGCTCCCCAAACCCCGCCCTCCTCAGACTCCACCCCCAAAATCTCCCGGTATTTCCCAACCCAGAGCTGGCAGCCACAACAGAACCGGATTTGCTGCTTAAATGCCTGGATGCTGAATTCTAGGACCCAGGGGTCATTTCCTGCAGGAGCGCACAGGAGTGGAGCTCCAGCAGTAAAGAGCCCAGGGGGGCGGGCACATGCAACAAGCCCCACCCCCTGGTCCCAGCAGCCCTCAGTCAGAGCAAGAAGCAGCCAGCTAAGTTGCAGAGCCCCCCCCCTCAGTCCAAAACAGTCCAGTGGCATCTTTAAGACCAAGTTTTATTCAGGTATGAGCTCTCCCTCCTCCGCAAGGACAGATCTGCACATTCCCCCCCACCCCCAATAGCTAGCAATCCAAAACAGTCCAGTGGCACCTTTAAGACCAAGTTTGATTCAGGTACAAGCTCTCCCTCCTCTGCGAGGGCAGATCTGCACGTTCCCCCACCCCTCAATAGCTAGTAATCCAAAAACGTCCCGTGGAGCCTGAGCAGTATTCAGGTACAAGCTCTCCCTCTCTGCGAGGACAAATCTGCACGTTCCCCCCCACCCCCCAATAGCTAGCAATCCAAAACAGTCCAGTGGCACCTTTAAGACCAAGTTTTATTCAGGTACAAGCTCTCCCTCCTCTGTGAGGACAGATCTGCACGTTCCCCCCCTCCCCAATAGCTAGCAATCCAAAACAGGCCAGTGGAGCCTGAGCGGTGGGTGTTGCCTTCTGACACACTTCCGGTGATGTCAGGGGGCATGGCATATGCAAATAAGTTGTGCTAATGAGCGCCTGCACCTCTTTTCCTACGAAACGACCTCTGCTAGGACCCATTCTAGGACCAACAACTCCTCCCACGATGTCACAAGGCAACTGCAGAAATTTGCCCCCGGTGCAAGACTCGGACTGCGAAAGCTGCCAGCTTTCTCTGTGTTGGTCGGGGTTCCCAGCTCTGGGTTGAGAAATCCCTGGAGATTTCGGGGATGGAGCCTGGGGAGGGCGGGGTTTGGGAAGGGAGGGACCCTCAACAGAGTCCTCCCTCCAAAGCAGCCAAAGGAGCTGATTTCTGTCACCTGGAGACCTATTGTACTACTGGAAGATCTCGAGGCACCCCCTGAAGACTGGCAACAGACCTTGGCGGAAAAGCCGTCCCTCAGTGCAGTGTGGTCCTCTTGGAAAGTGCCGTGTGCCCTGGTGGAAAAAGCAAGGGTAGGGGGGTTCTCAACAATGTGTTGAGTAGGGGGGACTCAGCAATGAACAATGGACAGTTTCTGTCAAGAGCTCTCTCGGCCCCACCTACCTCACAGGGTCCCTGTTGTGGGGAGGGGAAGGGAAAGGAGTTTGCAAGCCGCTCTGAGACATCTTTGGGTAGTGAAGGGCAGGGTATAAATCAATCTCGGTGGTCGTGTTCCCCCTCTCTCTCTCTGTCTCTCTCTCTCTCTCTCTCTCTCTCTCTCTCTCTCTCTCTTTCTTAGAGGTTTAACTCTGTTCTCAGCCCTGCTGTCTCAGACCCTTTCCAAACTTGGGGGCTACCTTGTGCACGGCCGGATTAACCATTAAGCAGACTAAGCAGGTGCTTCGGACACCAGGGCCAAAGGGGGCACCACAAAGTTGGGAAAAGGGTGAAAAGAAAAAAAAAACGAATGAAGATTTGTAAAAACTTTTTTTATACAATTTATAAAACTAGTGCAAATTGATCATGGTGCACCCTTGGGTTATCTTCTATTTTTTGTTGGCGAGGTGCAGTGTCATAGGCTTAGTTTGTACAGTCTATTGCTGTGGTGGCCAACCTATGGCACGGGTGCCAGAGGTGGCCCTCAGAGCCCTTTCTGTGGGCTCGCGTGCCATCGCCCCAGCCAGGCCCAGACCATCATTAAAGTGTTGAATTCTCTGCCAAATAATTTTAAGTAAACGAAAGCATTTGGGATTGCTTTCCTTCCTTTGTTTGGATCATCTTAAGTTAATGTATGAGTGGTTTTTTCTAAAGTAAAACCTCAGGATTCAGGTTAAATTGCCGTGTGGGCACTTTGCGATAAATACGTGGGTTCTGGGTCGCAGTTTGGGCACTCGGTCTCTAAAAGGTTCGCCATCACTGGTCTATTGTGTTATCATATGAATAAATGTTGGTACTGCTGCAAGCTGCATTGTATATCTGGTCAGACAGGCCAGTGTGGAAAGGAGGGGGGGCACCAAGATT
Organism: Gekko japonicus; assembly: GCF_001447785.1. NCBI lineage: Eukaryota > Metazoa > Chordata > Lepidosauria > Squamata > Gekkonidae > Gekko > Gekko japonicus. The sequence goes on along the minus strand of NW_015162539.1, from coordinate 188,947 downwards.
GGTCAGTGCTTAGAGGACTGGTGAGCCTTAATCCGCCCCTGACCTTGTGCAAAGCAGGAGCTCTTCCCACTAGGCAACAATCTTCCCTACGACTCCTGGAGCCCATCCAGAGAGATCCAGGGCACACAGAAGTTAACTCAGCACCCACCATCTCTGACTCCTGTATCATCTCAACCAGTGTTCCCTCTAAGCTGAGTTAGTGTGAGCCAGCTCACAGTTCTTTATCCTCTGTCTCATAAGTTTTTGTCTTAGCTCAGGAAGGAGGGCTCCAGAGCAAAAATGTATGCAGCAGCCAAATCACTCGTTCACAACGTTAATACCAGCAGCTCACAAAGTACAATTTTTTGCTCACAAGACTCCACAGCTTAGAGGGACCACTGATCTCTCAACAACCTCAAGGTCTAGAATCATACCTTGGGAAGTTAAAAAATATCTTACCCTGCTCCAGCTCCTCGTCCAATTCTCTGTTTTTTAATTTATTTATGTATTTTAAAATGTTTGAATGCCACCTTTCCCCCACCCCAGGCAGGGTCCCCAAGGCGATGAACATGACACCATTAAAACGTTTGAACCACTTATAAAACGGGATTAAAAATGATAAAAATAATTCGACGGACGCAGGCAAACTAACGAAACCAGGGAGGAGGGCCAGTAACCAGGGCTTTCTTTCTGGGGGAATGCACCTGAATGGAGTTCTGGAACCTCTTCAACAAAATTCTTTTAAAATTGTTTCAAACCTCATGAGTTTTCAGTACACAGACTGAAACCTTAATTTCCCTCTTGAAGAAGAAGAAGAAGAGAAGAAGAGATTGGATTTATACCCCGCCCTTCGCTACCCAAAGGAGTCTCAGAGCGGCTTCCAAACTCCTCTCCCTTCCCCTCCCCACGACAGACACCCTGTGAGGTAGGTGG
>NW_015162539.1:186111-187279 GCF_001447785.1 Gekko japonicus | reverse complement strand
ATGTTTCGCCAGTAGCTGCGACTGGCCTCCTCAGAGGTGTCACACAGAAAGATGGAGGACTCTCTGTGTCAAGGTCAAGCACTTCATCTTTCCGTGTGATACCTCTGAGGATGCCAGTCACAGCTACCGGCGAAACGTCAGGTCCTACAATGCCAAGACCACGGCCAGACAACCCGGAAGATCTACAACAGCTAACGAACTCTGTCTGTGAAAGCCTTCGACAACGTATTAGTCATTGGATGATCTGACATCCCACTGCGGGGATTTAAAGTAAAGCAAGCAGACAAACAAAGCCTTCAATCTAACAAGACTCTCCAGGGTTGATGGAGGGCATTTGTGGAATGGCGTATCGTCTGACCAATTCAGCAAGGATCTTGACTTTAGATTTATCAGGTCCTCTCTGGCCACTGGCAGGTAATGGGGGGGGGGGTAGGGTAGGCAGATCTGGGTTGGGAAGCTCCAGGAGGTTTGGGGATGGGGCCTGGAGGGGACAGGGACCTCTGTGGGGCTCAAGGCCATACAGCCCACCCTCCAGAGCATCCATGTTCTCCAGGGGAACTGATCCCTGTAATCTGGAGAGGAGCTGTAATTCCAGAGGATCCCCAAGGCCCCACTTGGAGGCCAGCGCTTGACTTTCAGCCACACAGGAGAGGGACCGAAGAGGATACCTCACCTTCCGAGGGAAAGACTCGCTTCTCCGCAGATTTCTATGCACCTTTTCCCCCAGGCCTGACAGATCTTTTCTCCGCGGCCTTGCGCCCCAGAAAAACAACAACCCACCTTGTCGTTTCACAGATATCACCCTTTATAATAATAATAATAATATACTTTATTGTCATTGTACATAGTACAACGAAATGAAAGGTGCAATCATTTCAGTGATCTACAGCCATACTCATATACACTAACACAACCATTCACAACCATCCCATAACTCCCTTAAGGTTCACATTGCAACTTAAACCACCAATGTCGCCCAAATTCCAATTTCATACAGCATTTAAAGCAATAATAGCTCTCGAATAAAATCTGTTTTTTAATCTGTTTCTCCTTGTTTTAATTGTCCTATATCTTCTGCCCGAAGGCAGCAGTTCAAACAGGGAGTGTTCAGGATGTGACAAATCCTGCAGAATGTTCTTTGCTTTTTTCAAGCATCGAGAACTATACA
>NW_015162539.1:178532-185597 GCF_001447785.1 Gekko japonicus | reverse complement strand
TTTCCTCCAGGAACGGGAGAGGGCAGCCAATAATCTTCTGGGCTGTGATGATAACTCTCTGGAGTGCTTTCCTCTCCACAGCCGTACAGCTGGCAAACCAGGCACAGACGCAGAAATGCTCTCTATTGAGCAACGATAGAAGGACATCAGTATTTTCTCACTCAAGTTATTTTTCTTTAAAAGTCTGAGAAAAAAGAGCCTCTGCTGGGCCTTCTTCACCAGAGCAGTGGTGTTAGCGCTCCAGGTCAAGTTTTGCTCAATAATCACTCCCAAAAACTTAAAAGTAGCTTTAAAAAGTTAAATTGTTTTGTAGCGCATGCCCTGTTCAGTTGTTTGGGGAAGAGGACACCCCTCTGAAGGCGTACAGTTCTTTGGTTCATTCGTCGCACCGTGATGGTTCATTCCTCAACCCTTTGTAGTAGAGATGGGACTATAAAGGTTTCCCCCTTTTTTGATTATTCATATTTGGTTTTTATAGATTTATCCTTAAATAACATTTTATTAGGATGTTAGAAAGGCCTGTTATATAGAAGGCTTTCCTCTTGTAGGTCTGATATTGTTAACAGGCAACATAATAAGTACAAAGTTCATGATTCTGTAGTTCCTAAAGGCAAAACCTTGCAATGTCTGGGTCAGAGACGATTTTAGTCTCGTATCAGTAATGAATACTTCTGTTTAGGATATGAAGAATCCTTGCCCATTATCATTTAGGTTAGGTTAAGTAAACACTTAGATTGGACGTAGATATATGTTTCTTTACATCTGACAAATCAGAGACTTATTATTCAAATGACCACTGTCTTTTGTAACCAATCATGCTTTTTGAATATTGTTTTCTTGATTATGTCAGTCCATGTATAAAATATAATCTATTTCCTGAATATGTTCAAAACATGTTCAAGAAGAAGAAGAAGAAGATGAAGAAGAAAAAGAAGAAAGTTGTCAACTTGTGATGAGTTATTTGGTCCAAGTGTTTTTCCTGTTAATTAAAGCATATTCCCTAAATATGCTGAGAAGAAAGTAGTCAGTTTTGGATGGACTATTTGGTCCAATTGTTTTTCTGTTAATTGAAATAAAACATAGATCTTCCTCCTCATTGGACTTCATTTTTGACATGGAATCTAATATGTACAACACCTTTGCCAGAAGCTGCAAAAAAAAACCCCAAAACACAAAACCCAGCCCGGAACACTCCGTCGAGCGACAGATGGGTTTGTACATTCGGTTCGCTAGCTTTATGATATTATAGACACTCATACAGCTAGATAACCAAAGAGAAAAACCCACCGAGGTCTTCCGGCCGTATCCAAACACCCAGGTATGTACAGACATTGGCACTCAGAGAGACACACCATGTGAGACGCGGGCTAGGGGATCTGTTCGCAAGCCATGCAATGAGTTTGGGAGAGGGCGCAGGAAGACATTTCTATTGCCACAGATTCTGTTTGGTGGCCCGAAGTGGAAGGGGAGAGTTTGGAAGGCGGCATTTTGACAGATGCCAGCCCAAACTGAGTGTTAGAGAATCCCCCGGTCTCTTGCACGTACGTACACACGTAGCTTCCAAAACTAGTTCATCCACCCTTTGGTGTTTCTCTCACCGATCAGATTATTATTTTCAATAGTAACAATTATTATTATTTTCTAGCTCCCTCTTCCCACACATCGCACATCAGTGCCTGAGTTTTGCTCCCCTTCCCAGCAACGCCTTTGCCTCCTCAAAAATTACGGACATGACTCGCAATGTTCCCTCTAAGCCGTGGAGTCTTGTGAGCAAAAATTCTACTTTGTGCGCTACTGGCATTAAAGTTGTGAGCAAGCATAGTATAAAAAACCACAAATCAATAATAACATACATCTTTACAGCAGCGAGAATATTGATAGCAAGGCGGTGGAAGTCGAAAGCTATACCATCTATCAGAGAACTTAAACACAAGATTTTGGACATTGCGGAAATGGATAAACTGAGTTTAGAATTGAATAATAAACCAGAGAATGTATTCTGGAAAAGATGGAAGATTATATATGACTGGCTAAAACATAAAAGAAAAGTATAATATGTGAGCTAAATGTTAGTGGAAAACTTATTTTGAAATTGAAGACTTTTGGAGATGTATAAATGTTCTATCTATTATCATATCCTATATACACAGATTTTGTGGAATGTAAAGGTGAAAACATGGAAAATAAATTTATAAAATAAATAAATAAATAAAGTTGTGAGCAAGCGATTTGGCTGCTACATAGATTAGTTTGCTCTGGAGCCCTCCTTCCTGAGCTAAGACGAACATCTGTGAGCTGGAGGCTAAAAACGGTGAGCTAGCTCACACCAACTCAGCTTAGAAGAAGAAGAGATTGGATTTATACCTCGCCCTTCACTACCCAAGGGAGTCTCAGAGCGGCTGACAAACTCCTCTCCCTTCCCCTCCCCACAACAGACACCCTGGGAGGTAGGTGGGGCTGAGAGAGCTCTGACAGAAACGGCTCTTTTTTCAAGGTCATCCAGCAGGTGCAAGTGGAGGAGTGGGGAACCAAACCCGGAGGAAACACTAGACATGAGAACCGCTGAGTCATGAAGTCGGGAAGGAGAGGAAGGCTCAATATTCACCACCAAGGTGCCATTCAAGATCCAGTCTCTCCTTCTCCATCCATTTAGTCCCCCCCCCATTCTTTACAAACCTTTTGGGGGCACTTGGAAATCTAATTCTTGAAGCTTCCAGACCTTAAGAGGGGCGGATAATTGCTCTCTTTAGTTTTTCTTCCTTCTTAAGTTTATGTATACTTTGCTAGCTGCTTTCCCCTCCTGTCAAGCCTTTCTTCCTCTCTCAGTAATATTTCAACGCAAAGCTTATTTGCTATCACAGGGGGAAGTGGCAAAACGTCCTTCCTTTCAACACGTTCGGCGCTCTCTCTCTCTCCCTTTCTCACCCTTCCGCCCCCCATCCAAATCTCAACCTAGAGGCAGCTTTTCACTAACAAGAGTCCGCTGGTTCCTTTCCCGAGGAAACTTCTCAACTTCCCCCCCTTCCCAAAATTCATAAATAGATAGAAAAAGTGTCGGCACCTCTATGGATTGCAGATCTTCTGATTAACTAGAAGTGTTCTCTGGAAGCAAAAACTGTTCATAGGACACAATAATAATAATAATAAAAAGGAAGCAGCATTTAAGAAATATCCGATGCTTAAAACATAATGACCATCACAGCATGGGTTAACACAGCCTTGACACAACTGAGATTCACTTTTCTTTTACAATGAATGGGGTGGGGGGACCCTATTTGGATTTTATCTACTTAAAGAGTAACTTTTTTGAAAATCCCAGACAATTCCTTGAAGCTTCAACTATGACACAAAGAGGACTTGTGGGGGAAAAAAGTTTATCTCATCACAAACAATTCCTTTAATGGCATTTCACAAGAGTAAAAACATAATATCTGAGAAATTAAAAAAAAATCAGATTCTGCATAAGATAGAATTCCGTTAAAAATTACCCTATATTGAGTGCCTACAAAATTTTACTACATCTAGAGGCAGCAGCCAGTAAAAACTTTGCCACAAGTAAAAGTTTATCTACTTACTTATCCTCTGCTCCTCATCCGCTTTCTCGAGAAGATGATTTACTGAGTTAATTCTTTTTTTTTTAATGTATACATGCCTTCTTTTTTCCTAGACTTTCTCCTTTCCCAAACGTGGCATGCAAACAAACAAAAACCACTACAGAACATTTTTTTAAAAGACTATTCTTGCATCTACTCCTCTCTTTTCGCCTCTAAATCCTTTCGATTCTAAGTGGCTGGTCCCGCAGCCAAGGACTTCAGACCCTCCACGGCCCGTCCTCTAAACTTGATTGATTCAAAACAGCATCTTTTGGGGCTGGCAGAAAGAAGGGGGGGGAGAGGATCTCGCCTGGGAAAAAAAGGAGGTGGGGGGAGAGGGTGGGATAAAATTGAAGGGACAATGCCAGACGGGGACAAGACGACAGTCCTTCTATGCGGGACAGCCAGACAGGGTCAGAGGTCAGCCACCAAAGCCAGTGATGTCATCAGAGCCATTGGGGGGGCGCCGATTGTGACACGGGTGAACAAGCTCACATTGAGCGGGGCCCAAGGGAGAGAGCTGCTCTCCGGCACCCACAGTCCCCCTCCAGTGTTCCCTCTAAGCCAGTGGTGGCGAACCTATGGCACGGGGGCCAGAGGTGGCACTCAGAGCCCTCTCTGTGGGCACACATGCCATTGCCCCAGCCAGGCCCAGACCATCATTAAAGTGTCGAATTCTCTGCCAAATAATTTTAAGTAAATGAAAGCATTTGGGATTGCGTTCCTTCCTTTGTTTGGATCATCTTAAGTTAATGTATGAGTTGTTTTTTTCTAAAGTAAAACCTCAGTATTCAGGTTAAATTACCGTGTTGGCACTTTGCGACAAATAAGTGGGTTTTGGGTCGCAGTTTGGGCACTCGGTCTCTAAAAGGTTCGCCATCACTCCTCTAAGCTGAGTGAGTGTGAGTTAGCTCACAGTTTTTTAGCCTCCGGCTCACACATTTTTGTCTCCGCTCAGGAAGAATGGCTCCAGAGCAGACTAATTTATACAGGAGCCAAACTGCTCACTCACAACTTGAATGCCGGTAGCTCACGAAGTAGAATTTTTGCTCACAAGACTCCACAGCTCAGAGGGAACGGCCTGGCTCAGTTTCCCCCTTTTCCAGCAACCTGCTTACTTCTAAACTGTCTATTTATCACTCCTCAGTTTGTGTGTGTGTGTGGTGGGGTCTGCAATGTTATTTCATAGGAGCAAATAGCTCTGGATCAGAGCTAACTCGCTGGGAGACCGGATTTCCCCACTTAAGGCTCTCAAAGTCACCCTTGCTGATTCGGGCCGAAAGGAATAGCTGGCCCAACGTCCTATTTCCAACAGATATGCCCGGCTAATGGAGGAGCCCGAAGGCATCCCTTCCCCTCCTATTCAAGGTAGACTGACTCAAGACATGGAGGTTCCATCATGGTTTTGTCTAAAACGTAACACCCACCCACACACACACAATGCCCTTCCAGAATCTAAAACAGCAGAAAATGCAGCATTGAAGGTTTCAAACAAATCGGCTACTTAAAATAAAAAACAACGTTTGGAAGTTCCCATTTTGAGGAATGCTGGTGTGATGAAAGGATGTGAAAACAGAGACGGGGAGGTGGAAACAAAAGGGAATGCATGAGAAAAGGAAGGAAGAAAGGCAGGCAGACACTGAGGCTTAATATTCTGTTTTAAAGTTTAGGACTAATAAATAGAAGGTTACTTTTAAACTGCATCGCCCCCTCCAATCGGAAATATTAACTTAAGGTTGTTCTCTAAAAAAAAACCCTGTAAGATATTACTTTTTAGACAAGAGGAGAGCTTTGGGGATAAACCAAACCAGTTAGCTGATTCCTGCAAGCCCCTGACTCCAGAGTAGCTCCATTCATATCAATAGGGTAGGACATAAAGCAGGTGGCGAATTTAAAGACAGCAGACGTTTTGCATGGGGGGGGGGATAACGTAGACAGATAGGAAATTGACGACCAAAGGACAGATGGGTGACTAGACAGAAAGGGGTTCGTTTGAGGACACGCCGCTTGGAAAGAAAAATTTCACTCCTTGGCTAGATTGAGGCATCCATTGTGTCTTGCAAAAACAAGATGAATCACAAGGAGAGAAGGAACCCTTTCCAGTCTTGGTAGGCAATCGAATCACTCAAAATTCTCTCCCCCCCCCCCAAAGGATTTCTCTTCCCTGTTGGCCTTAATAGATCTTATTGTGGGAGGTGGGCACTGAATTTCAGAGGGAGAAGGAGAGAGAACCCCGCAAGTCTTACACAGTGGCAGGGACAGGAAGATGTGTTTCTATTAATGAAAGTAATACAATGTAAGACACGAGAGGAAACAATCTGCCATAGAGGCATTTAAACTCGAAGAAAAACCCACCAGACCTCAATTATCAGCCTGAGAGAAATGCGACTGCTTTTGAAAGGGCAAGGAGAATGTGCAAAGAACCTTAAAAGTCTAGAAAGATGAAGCCAGCATAAGCTTTTACGGACTATAGCCCACTTCCCTTCGATGCAAAGAGGGCACTCAGCCCACCCCCCCATGTCCAATCCTCAGTCTGGTCCGAAGAAGGTGTGTCATCATAATACACATTTAGTAACCAATCCTCCCCCCACACACACACACACCATGGCTTTAATTTTAAAAATGCATCTGCATGAGGGGCGACGTTTCGTCCTCTGCAGGAATCTGCACCCTGCTTTTGGTCAAGCGCACAAAATGCTTTTGATACTGTCCTTTTGATACTGTTTCTTGGCAAAAAATACTGGAGTGGGTTGCCATTTCCTTCTCCAGGGGATCACGCTTGGTCTGAGTTCTCTGCTGTGGCCTGTCCGTCTTGGGTGGCCCTCCGCGGCATAGCCCACAGCCTCATCGAACCACGCAAGCCCCCTCGCCACGACAAGGCAGTGATCCATGAGGGGGTAGATGCAATGAACGTGAAGTTGAGCAAACTTCAGAGGACGGCGGAAGACCGGAAGGCCTGGGGTGATCTGGTCCAGGGGGTCGCGAAGAGTCGGACTCGACTGTGCGTCTGGACAACAACAACAAAATACTTTACAACCCCCCTCCCTGAATATTTAGAATTACAAAATGCAATAATTACAACCAGGGCAGCAGGCGGGGGGGGGGAATGATCCACAGATAACGAGCAGTGGTATGTGTGTGTTTTTGTATAGTGCCGCCAAGTCGCAGCCGACCCCCGTAGGGTTCTCAAGGCAAGAGAGGCCCGTTGCCTGCCTCAGTGGGGCAACCCTGGACTTCCTTGGTGGTCTCCCATCTAAATGCTAACCAGGCTTGACTCTGCTTAGCTTCTGAGATCTGTGCTACAGAAGAAGAAGAAGAAGACGAAGAAGAGGAGGAGGAGGAGGAGGAGATTGGATTTATATCCTGCCCTTCACTCCCCAAAGGAGTCTCAAAGCGGCTTACAAACTCCTTTCCCTTCCCCTCCCCACAACAGACACCCTGTGAGGTAGATGGGGCTGAGAGAGCTCTTGAC
>NW_015162539.1:169578-178302 GCF_001447785.1 Gekko japonicus | reverse complement strand
AAGTGTATTACCATTTTATGGCTTCTCTTCCCATCTTTGTTTTGCTGTTCTGAAGAAGAAGTAAGAGTAGCCATAATTGCCCTCTTCTAGTTTTGTCTTTGTAGTGTAAGGATGCAGCCAATTATGCTCTGTTGTAATTTTCATCCCAGTTACCCTTCCCCATGCTAGAATTTAGTAAAAACTTTATATTTTAATCACACATGGACTCTCAGTCTGAATTATTTTACTCAGGCTCTGCTGGGCTATCTTATCTCTGCTAAATACCATTTTTTTTCAATATCTCAAACACAGAGTCTTGGTGCCGCTACCGAGGAGGCCCTGTCGCATGGAACTACCACCAAAGGAGCATGGGCCGAGACCTCTCCGGCTCACCTAAACGTCTAGAGAGATTCCTGTCAGAGAAGGCAATCCCTGGGGGTTCCCGGATCCCAAACTGTCAAGGGCTTTGAAAAGTCAAAATCGGTGCCTCAAATTGTCCCAGAAACACTGGAAAACAGTGAATCTGAATCAAAATGGGAGACGTACATTCAGAGCAGTTTTCCCCCCATCAGCTGTACAGAAAGCACGCTTCCACATTCCAGCCAGGAGGTCTCCACGGCATCCTTAGCCGTGGCCGAGTCAGAAAAAAAAGAAAGAGGAAAACTGAGGCACAAGGAGGAGAACGAAACAGAAGAGGAGGAAGGACAAAGGGAAGCGGAAAAATAGAGAAGAGCAGAAAAAAGAATAGGAAGTGCTGCCACATCTTTGCGTCGGTTGCGAATGAGTCATTCAGTCACAGCACAGAGTGACAACAAAACCCTTTGTTCTTTGAAGGAAGGGGCTTTCCACTGTCTCTCTGCATGAGTCACTGCTCTGGAGCTTGTTTCCTTCCTCTCAGTCTCTGACAGAGGCACATATTTCGGTCGCCTCTCTGCATGATCCAGCCAGACCACGCACAGCGTGTTTCCCTGTCCTCCAAGAAGACTCCGCTGCATCAGTCACTACCAGGGCTATTTTTGGGCAGGAACGCACAGGAACGGAGTTCCGGCTGGCTCCTGAGTTGGCCACGCCCAGCAGGAACTGATTAGCATAATAGGCCACACCCAACAGCAGAAACTTATTAGGATTGGCTACATTAGGGGTGTGTGGCCTAACATGCAAAGGAGTTCCTGCTACAAAAAAAGCCCCTGGGTTTTGACAACAAACAAGGTCAACAGAATAAGAAGCAAAAGGTGGGTGTGGCTGGATGACCACACTTCTGGTAACATGGGGGTGCGGCCTAATGTGCGAATGAGCTGTGCTGTCAGGGGTGTGGCCTAATATGCTAATGAGTTCCTGCTGGGCTTTTTCTACAAAAAATGCCCTGGTCACTACCCTGGGCTTTCTGAGAGCTGGTCATTCTTGTTCTTTCCCACTCTCAAGGCAAACCTTTTTGGGGGTATGGGGAGGGGGGAGAGTTCTCCCAATTATAATTCAGAAAAATTGAGCCTGTTGTAGCAGACCTTTCAGAAATACCGATCAAGCCCTGGCCCCCTTCATCGGACTTTGATGTCCCCTTTACTGAGACCATTGTGCGAAGTGCTTTGAACGCAAAGAGGGGGACCACAAGTCCACCCCTTAACTTTATTTCATTTAGAACTTTCATGTCCCATTTCCCTCCCTGTCATAACATGCAAAGAAACTGGGGGGTTTTTTGGCTATCAAGTCGCAGCTGGCATAAGGCAACACAGCAGGGTCTTCAAGGCTAGAGACATCCCAAGAAGGTTTGCCATTGCCTGTCTCTGTGTAGCAGACTTCCTTGGTGGTCTCCAGTGTTCCCTCTAAGCCAAGTTAGTGTGAGCTAGCTCACAGTTTTTTAGCTTCCGGCTCACATATTTTTGTCTTGGCTCAGGAAGGAGGGCTCCGGAGCAAACTCATTGATGCAGTGGCCAAATCGCTCGCTCACAGCCTTAATGCCAGTAGCTCACCAAGTAGGATTTTTGCTCACAAGGCTCCACAGCTTAGAGGGAGCATTGGACTCCCATCCAAATACTGACCAGGGCTGACCCTGCTGAGCTTCTGAGGTCTGATGAGATCGGGCTTCCCAGGGCCGTCCGGGTCAAGGCGCAAAGCAATGTAACGCCGTAACACCACATCAACAACCCCAAAGCAAGAAAACGAGTCAACAAAAGAAACAGGAGTGAAAAGAGTAGCCACGACCAGGGGTCATTTCCTGCAGGAGCACACAGGAGCGGAGCTCCGGCAGTAAAGAGCCCAGGGGGCGGGCACATGCAACAAGCCCCATCCCCTGCTCCCAGCAGCCCTCAGTCAGAGCAAGAAGCAGCCAGGTAAGTTGCAGAGCTCCCCACGGCCCCTGGGTCCAAAACAGTCCAATGGCACCTTTAAGACCAAGTTTTATTCAGGCACAAGCTCTCCCTCCTCTGCAAGGACAGATCGGCACGTTCCCCTCCCCAATAGCTAGCAATCCAAAACAGTCCAGTGGAGCCTGAGCAGTGGGTGTTGCCTTCTGACACACTTCCGGTGATGTCAGGGGGTGTGGCATATGCAAATAGGTTATGCTAATGAGTTATGCTAATGAGCTCCTCCACCTCTTTTTCTACAAAATGACCCCTGTCCACGACCAAAACCAAAAAAAGGAATTTTTCAAAGAAGTGTTTTAAAATGAGCAGTCTCTCGGCATCGGTAACAAACCAGAGGAAACAAAAAAGAAGAAAACAACCAGACCGGGGGAAAAAAGACACATTAAGAAATCCCTCCAGAATAACAGACCGGGGGGAGGGGGACACACATTAAGAAATCCCTCCAGAACAACAACAACAACATCTTAACTGCTTTCCAGAAAGCTAAAGCCAAGGGAGCAATGCAGACTGGGTTTCTGGAGTCCAGGGAGCCACCGCTGAAAAAGCCCTGCTCCTCAGCCCCCCATCCCTCACTCCATCCCTGAAGGCACGAAGAGCAGGGTGCCAGCAGATGGTGCCAGCCCAGGACCTGTTTCCAAGAGTGGGCAAGCATTGCGCCGAAGCAATACCGTTGAAGCAGTAGGCCTTCCCTCCCATCCCTCCCACCTCTGATAGCCCACAGTATTCATTTACTTCATTCTTAACCCCCCTTTCTCCCCCAATGGCAACTCAAAACAGCTTACATCATATTCCATTTTATCGTCACAACAACCCTGTGAGGTAGGTTAGGGTGAGAGAGTGGGACTTGGCCCAAGGTCACCAAGTAACCTTCCGCAGCAGAGTGGCAATGCAAACCCCAGGCTCTCCAGATCTTGGCTCAGCATTCTAATCACGACACCACACTACCTCTGATTGTGGAGGTTCTATTGAACTGTCATGGCTTTTAGCCATTGACCGACTTCTCCTATGTAAGTTCGCTTCATTTTTTAAAAGCGCTTTAGGGAGCGGCCATCAGAACACCTCAGATACATAGGCATGGTATGAAGAAATACTTCCTTTTCTGGATCCACTGCTCTTCAGCAGTGTTCCCTCTAAGCTGAGTTAGTGTGAGCCAGCTCACGGTTTTTTAGCCTCCGGCGCACACATTTTTGCCTTTGCTCCAGAGCAAGCTAACGGATGCAGGAGCCGAGTCACTCACTCACAACTTTCATGCCAGGAGCTCACAAAGCAGAATTTTTGCTTGCAAGACTCCGCAGCTCAGAGCAGTGATGGCGAACCTTTTAGAGACCGAGTGCCCAAACTGCAACCCAGAACCCACTTATTGATCGCAAAGTGCCAACACGGCAATTTAACCTGAATCCTGAGGTTTTACTTTAGAAAAAACAACTCCTACATTAACTTAAGATGATCCAAACAAAGTAAGGAAAGCAATCCCAAATGCTTTCATTTGCTTAAAATTATTTGGCAGAGAATCCGACACTTTAATGATGGTCTGGGCCTGGCTGGGGCGATGGCACACGTGCCCACAGAAAGGGCTCTGAGTGCCACCTCTGGCCCCCGTGCCATAGGTTCACCACCACAGGCTTAGAGGGAGCAGTTTCGTTGCCTCGCCTCAGACTACCGGGATTATGGGAAAGGGAAAGCGGTTCCCTTCCCCACACCACGTATAATTTTATAAATTTATGTCGTGTCCCCCCATAGTCCATTTCCCCCCTTGAATTGAACACGATTTCCCCAGCCACGCTATTTCCAGCTCTTCCGTCTTCTCTGCGAGGCCGGACCAAAACTGCACCCCTTCTCCCCAAGGTGGTGCCTCTACCCACAGCCCACATCCAGGGTTTTCTCCTACCTCTAGGGGGGGGGACCCCTCCCATAACAATAGAGCTGCAAGAAAAGACTGAACCGTGAAGCCAAAAAGTCGAACTGCGGGACTGTCACCTCCTCTCCATCCCTTCTCCCTTGGCCGAGCGGGTCCTCCTCTCCGAAAGGAAATCCTCTCTGCGGAGGCTAGATTCAAAATGCAGCTATCTGGACTGAGAAGCTGGAGTATGACGCTGCCAGGGAAACGGGACCGGGGAAGGGAGAATCCAGCCAGGCCGTGTAGACACGAAGCCGCTCCCCACCAGGCAAGAGAGGTCCTGTCCATGGTGCTGAAGCCCACCTCTGCATCTTACGGCTGGTCACAGTACCATCCCCTATTCCCCCACACACACCCGATGACTAAGACGGCCTTATTTTTCTGCTGGCTGTTTTGGAATACACAGTTCCATGCAATAAGGAGCTGAAGCAGCAGCCAGAAAGCCCCACACACACTCCGCTTAGCTCCCTGTTGTCTGCTATTTCTCAGTCGTGGGCCCCCACCTTGTGGAATGGGCCTGCCCGGGGCGGTCAGGTAAGCCCCCACACACACACGGGCTTTCTGCAAACTATGCAAAACTGAACTATTCAAGAGGGGTTTTCTGAGCTGGTAATCGTAGCAGTAGACCGAATAACAATAAAGACTGAAAGAACAGAATAGAAGTTAGAAGACTGAGTAACTATTTATCGGAAGACGTAAAGGATGCATAAAAGGTTATCATGTGATTTAAAGAGAGTTGCGTGGTGGTTTTATACGCGGGTGGGATAAGGGAATAGGAAAAGGAGAGGCTGCAGGCCGGGTTGCGTTTAAGTTTAATTTGTTAAGCTTTGTAGAAGAAGAAGAAGAGATTGGATTTATACCCCGCCCTTCACTACCCAAGGGAGTCTCAGAGCGGCTTACAAAACTCCCTTCCCCTCCCCACAACAGACACCCTGTGAGGGAGGTGGGGCTGAGAGAGCTCTTGATAGAAACTGCTCTTTTTCAAGGACAGCTGTTATCAGAACTACGGCTTGCCCAAGGTCATCCAGCCAAGTGCAAATGGAGGAGTGGGGAATCAAACCCGGTTCTCCCAGATTAGAGTTTGTGCACTTAACCACTACACCAAACTGGCTAGATGGAATGTAACCTCATTTCTGATAGTTTTGTTTAATTTATGAAATGGAGTATAATACATAAGGAGATTAATTATTTTCTATGTAGTATGAAATATATACTCAATAAAATATTATTGTGGGGGGGAGAAAGGAAAGCTCCCGCCTCCTGGGCTTTCCGCAAACTATGCAAAACCGAACTATTCAAGAGGGCTTTTCGGAGCAGGTAACAATGTTGCGCTGCAGGACAAAAAATTATTTAGCAAATTTGCTTGGATAAACGATTCGGGACTGTGGCCTATGCTGCTGCATTTAGCTTGGTGTAAGTAGGGTCCTGTTGTGTGTTTTCTGTTCCGCTTAATGGGTCCTGTTAAGGCGTATTTGCTTTGCATCAGTTGTTTCTGGTGTTCCCAGACTTCTGAAATTCTGATGCCTTGGTTATTGAGTGTCCCTTTTTGTTGACTGTACTGACACATTTTGTGTAATCCGCCTTGATTCCCTGAGAGAAAGGCGAACTATGAATAACCGACTGACTGACTGAATAAAAGGAGGAGGAGGAGACTGGATTTATACCTCACCCTTCCCTACCCGAAGGAGTCTCAGAGCGGCTGACAATCTCCTTTCCTTTCCCCTCCCCACAACAGACACTCTGTGAGGTAGGTGGGGCTGAGAGAGCTCTCCTGAGCACTGCCCTTGAGAGAACAGCTCTGAGAGAACTTGTGACTGACCCAAGGTCACACCAGCAGCTGCATGTCAGAGGAGTGGGCTTGTGACTGACGGTTCTCCCAGATTAGCATCTGCGCTCCTAACCTCTACACCAAACTGGCTCTCAGAACTGAAACAAAGCATGTGTATTCATATGACACATTAAACGATGCCAGATTTACATATTAGGCCCCTAGTTTCAGCAAGCTATACACAGTAGTACAGTGGGACTGTATTGCCTGTGTAGAAAAGCCCTTCAGTTTTGCATACTTTGTGGAAAGCCAGAAGAGCAGGATCCTTCCTGGCCTCCTCAAGCTGGCTGTTCCGTGAGGTGGCCCAGAAAGGAGAAGGCGTGAAATGGTCTGCATGTCACAGCAGGGCTCTTTTTGTAGCAGGAACTCCTTTGCATATTAGGCGACACACCCCTGATGTAGCCAATCCTCTAAGAGCTTACAGTAGCCCCTGTAAGAAGAGCTCTGTAAGCTCTCGGAGGATTGGCTACATTAGGGGTGTGTCGCCTACTTTGCAAAGGAGTTCCTGCTACAAAAAGAGCCCAGCATCAGAGTCACTTCCGGGTCACTTTGAACAGCCTGCAACCGAAGGAGGGACTATGATAGCTGCGTCTTCCAGGCCTTCCAGTTTTCTCTACTCCCATGAAAGGGGGGGGGGGGGGATTCACACCTTCACTTCAGGTTATTTGCAGACTTTGTGTGGGTGCAAAGTGCCGTTAAGTCTCAGCCACCTATGGCGACCACAGCAAGGGGCTTTCAGGGCAAGCGAGAAGCAGAGGCGGTTTGCAATTCCTCTGCAGAGTCTTCCGTGTTGGTCTCCCTTCTAAGTACTGACCCTACTTAGCTCCCGAGACCTGATTAGATTGGGCTACACCGTGCCACCTTCCCTCCCATCCAGGGGTCATTTCATAGAAAAAGAGGTGCAGGAGCTCATTAGCATAACATTAGCACAACTCATTTGCATGTGCCACACCCCCTGACATCACCGGAAGTGTGTCAGAAGGCAACACCCACCGCTCAGGCTCCACTGGAGTCTGTTTTGGATTGCTAGCTATTGGGGGGGGGGAGAACACGCAGTTCTGTCCTCGCAGAGGAGGGAGAGCTTGTACCTGAATAAAACTTGGTCTTAAAAGCGCCACTGGACTGTTTTGGACCGGGGGGCCTCTGCAACTTACCTGGCCGCTTCTTGCTCTGACTGAGGGCTGCTGGGAGCAAGGGGTGGGGCTTGTTGCATGTGCCTGCCCCCTGGGCTCTTTACTGCCGGAGCTCCACTCCTGTGCGCTCCTGCAGGAAATGACCCCTGCTCCCATCCCATTTGCACACTTTGGATGACTGGAAAAAGAGCGGGGAAATTGTAGACTCAGATCTGGAGCGCAGGTTCTGGAATACCCTCCCCGTGATAATGTGTTTTGACTGCTGAGCTTCAGGGGTTGGTTTAGGCCCAGAAAGTTCTTTTTTTAGGGGGTGGGGAGATCAAGAAATAACTCATCAGTGCTGCTGGTTATCTTGACAGCCCATGATATTATTTCTACATACAGTCATTCCTTGTTGTGATGTTAATGCTTGTTGCTAACTCCCTTGCAGACCCATAAAACAGAAAGATTGAAAATGATATAATCAAGCATTCAGGAGTCCAAATTATGACCTTTAGAGTCCTCCTTGCTGTTGCTCTAGTGAGCACACCGTCTGAACAAATTCATGGGAGACAGGGCTATTGAGAGTGAAAATGGAACCTCCACAGTGAGGTGCAGTGTACCTCTGATTAACAAGACCCTGGGGAAGTGGCTGTTTCTAGCATATCCCATGTGGGGGGTGGGTTCCCAGAAGCATGTGGCTAGAGATCTTCCGGGTAGATCATGCTCTAACCAAGACAAGTAAATGAGCACATCAGGGGAAAGGTGTGATAAGCAGGGGTCATTTCGTAGAAAAAGAGGTGCAGGAGCTCATTAGCATAACTTATTAGCATAACATTGGAAAAAGAAGGCAAAACGCCCACCGCTCAGGCTCCACTGGACTGTTTTGGATTGCTAGCTATTGGGGGGGGGAACGCGCAAATCTGTCCTCGCAGAGGAGGGAGAGCTTGTACCTGAATAAAACTTGGTCTTAAAGGTGCCACTGGACTGTTTTGGGCTGGGGGGCTGGGGTGGGTCTCTGCAACTCACCTGGCTGCTTCTTGCTCCTCGAGGCCCGACTGAGGGCTGCTGGGAGCAGGGGGCATGGCTTGTTGCATGTGCCCACCCCCTGGGCTCCTTACTGCCAGAGCTCCGCTCCTGTGCGCTCCCGCAGGAAATGACCCCTGGTGATAAGCATTTCAGGGTATGTGTGTGTGTGCTTTTTTAGAATCATTCAGAAATTTGATCTCCGACTTGCAGCTGAAGTGGCACAGTCCATTTTACCTCCTGAGGACTCTACCACTTTCTTCTGCTCTGGGTGCAGAGCTGACACAGGGTCAGCAGAAACAGATCCCAACCACACTACTGAAACAAATAGCTGATCTCGAACATATGAACACTCAAAACTGCCTTAGACTGAATCAGACCATCAGGGTCAGTATTGCCGACTCAGACTGGCAGTGGCTCTCCAGGGTCTCAGGTTGAGGTCTTTCACATCACCTGCTTCCAGGTCCTTAAACCAGAGATGCCAGGGATTGAACCTGGGACCTTCTGCATGCCATGCAGACG
>NW_015162539.1:163060-169564 GCF_001447785.1 Gekko japonicus | reverse complement strand
CTTCCCCTGAGCCACTAACTACACCTCCACACATACGTGTTGACACAGGCCTTTCTTTCATGCAATATTTTAGAATTATGAACCCTTTATGTGCAGACTTCTGTATGACGTACCTCGGTCACGCCGTGTTCCAAAAGGCTTACTCGCAAGTAAATGGGAGTGGGACAACAGTCTTCCAGTGCAATCTTAAAACAGTCATACCCTTCTAAGCCCATTGACTTGAGGGCGCGTAAAATGTTTAGGAATACACTGTTCAAACTCACTCAGACCACAACACCAGAATTTTTGTGTACACATATTTATGGTCCCGGTCACACCGGCGGGAAAAGCCGTGCCGGAAGTGCAGCTTCTTAGAGCCGCACCAAAGGAAAGCACGGCCTCGGGATCAGACGCTTCCCCTGAGCCGCCGCGCATATTCTGTCCGGTGCAATCACATGGCCAGGGGAAGCGAGGCAAAGACAGACGAGCCGAGGCTGCTGGAGTATTCATGCGCATGTGCAGTCCAGTAGTCGCGCATGCGCAGTCCGGTAGTCCCTCAAATAACATGGGCAGGGGCGTGATGTTTGCCAGATATTGGCATCTGATCACACCCGTTTGATGCACACTCAACCTGTCTGCTTCGTGGGGCAAATCCTCCCGTGTGACCGGGGCCTATGTCTGTCCCAGGTACACCTAAAGCAAGCAGACACAGATTTTGTGAACTTTGGAAAACTCTCAGTGAAGGAGGAACACCGTGTGGTTTTTAGAGAGGTACTTGGATTCTCTCTTTGGCACTGGATCACATTATTTCTGTCTCCAAGAAATTATTTCTGTCTCCAAGAAATTATTTCTGTCTCCAAGAAATTGAAATGTTTCAAGTGTATCCCCACCACTATAAGTCACAAGAGAAAGATGGTTTTAAGATGTTGTTTAGCAATGGGCTGAACAGAGCTTTTTTCAAGTGGTTTGGGATCCGGAGAGAGGTTTATCCCTTCTCTTGAGATGAAAGTGAATTCCCCTACACACACACACACTGTGGTTTACATCCTGGGCTTGCTGGTTGACTTATAAATCAACCTGGGCTCTTTCACTGTTAAACACACTTTTTAATTTGGGGGTGGTGGTGGTGGATTTAATCAGAATTGCATGAGAAGCCAGGTTCAGTTGCCAGTTTTCACTGCAAGTGGAAAATTCTCCTCCTGGAATGTAATTTGCCATTTCATTTGGGGGTGGAGTCTAATCCATTTGCATATTGCAAACCATGGGAAAGGTAATAGAGTCTTTAAAATGTCAGGGCATTCAAACATAGAAACATAGAGCGGGAAGGGAACATGAGGGTCATCTAGTCCAACCCCCTGGATAACACAGGAAATTCACAACTACCTCCCTCAGTGACCCCTGCTCAATGCCCAGAGGAAGACGAAAAACCTGGGCCAATCTGGCTTGGAGGAAAATTAATTCCTGACCCCAAAGTGGCGATCTGGCATTACCCTGGGCATGTAAGAAAGACCCACAAAAGCTGAGCACTGGCTCATCCCTTCCTGCCCACCCTCTCAAGATCTGCCTAAATTCACAGGATCAGCATTGCTGTCAGGTGGTCTGTAAACCTCCAAAGAAGGAGAGCCAGCCACCTCCCGAGGAAGCCTGTTCCACTGAGAAACCGCTCTGTCCAAAGGTTCTTCCTAACGTTTAGCCGAAAACTCTCTTGAGTTTTCCTTCGATATTGTTGGGTATTACAAGTTGAAAACACTCCGTATATTTGGGGTTAAATGTTTGTTTATGTTACTCACAGGAAGTCACATGTTTCTCATGTAACCAATGTTCTTTAGCTGTAAGAAGCCCGGGAATTTTCTCACTGATCTAGGAGTTTGATTGGGACAAAAGTGTCAAAGTGTTTTAGCATTTTATGGCTCCTCTTCCCGTCTTTGTTTGCTGAGAAGAAGAAGAAGAAGAAGAAGAAGAAGAAGAAGAAGAAGAAGAAGAAGAATTTTTTTTTTGTCTTTGTAGTGTAAGGATGTAGCCATTTAGCTCTGTTGTTATTTTCATCCCAGTTACCCTTCCCCATGCTAGAATTTAGTAAAAACTTTATATTTTAATCACACATGGACTCTCAGTCTGAATTATTTGACTCAGGCTCTGCTGGGCTATATTATCTCTGCTAAATACCATTTTTTCAATATCTCTCTATCACCCAACAGATATTTATTCAGTAACGTTCCACAACGTGCACACAAATATCTCACGATGCATTCAGTGCAATCATCATGGAATAACATTTAAAACAGGTGAAACTCAAATTTAACCAAACGGGGAGATTTAGAGATTAAAATTACCTTTTCCTTCAGATTTGTAATCCTGGGTGTTTCCTTTCTGTCCCATCTTGCCTTGCCAAAGGGCGCAAACGGGGCAGCTCACGAGGGGCTCGTTCCCAGTCGCCGCCCCTTCCATTGCCCGGCAGAGAAAAAGAGGAATCCCTCTGGATGCACGCTGGCCCGCCCAGCGCCTCCCCTCCTTCCCTGCAAGAGCCAAATGATGATAATAATAATAATAATAATAATGCAGTTTTATTTCCATTTTGCAACCAACAAATTAGAAGTTCTTTTTTTAAAAATGCAAAATCTGAAAGTAAGTGGCACAAAACTTTTTAGTTCGGGGCCGGGGAATGCCCAAAAACGATTAAAAAAAAAAACGAATTAAAAAAAAGGGAGGAGGCAAAAGAGTGAAAGCGATCACCAGTCAGATTTCTTGCAGACATTTGGAGGGATTGTTTTAATTGTTATTTGCCTTTAGCCATTTAAAACGGTGTTGTAATCCTTGGCTCTAGTGGGAAATTAACTTTAAAATATGTTTACACCAATAGAGAAAGGGGAGGACACCGGTTAGACATGGCTCTATCGTTTTACAAAGGCTGGGGGAAAGAATTGGTTGGATCTGATGTGTTTCGCCAGTAGCATCTTCACCTGAGCTGGGATTCCAGGGAAACGGAAGAGAAAGCAAAACAGGAGCTGACACTACAAATCAATGCACCCCCCCACCCCACCCCGAGAACACCTGGGTGAGTGTCACTAGCCAAGGGAGGCGTGCGTGGCTATTTGGGCCCCTCGGCTGGGGAGCTGATCTGCAGTGGAGCTGGAAGGGAATTCTGCTCAGAATTTTTGCTCTGGGAATTCCAGCTCGTCTCTCTCTCTCTAATAATAGCAAGAGAGCACCGCAAAGAGACGTCTGTTTGCGGAGGGTTTCATTTGCCTTCTTTTTCAATGCTCTGGTTTAAAGGGGGGGGGGGGGAGCGACCGGGCCCAAGAACTCAGTCGGGATTCCTAAAGGAAAGATGTCAGATCTCAAACCGAAGCAGCCTAGAATCGGCGGGATTCCTTCTGGACTCTCACGAAAACACCTTCGCCTTCCTTTTTTCTTTCCTTTCCTTTCCTTTCCTTCCCTTTCTTTCCCTTCCCTTTCTTTCCCTTCCCTCCTTCCTTCCCTCCTTCCTTCCTTCCTTCCTTCCTGATTTTATCCCAGGTCACAGCCCCGAAGAGAGACTCATCCGAAAGGTGAGATTGCTAAATGCCAGTTATTCCAACAGCAGGGTTAAAACGGGAGCCATCAGCGAGAGATTCAAATGCTGGTAAAACAGAACAAAAAAAATTAAAGAGGAGGGGGAGGGGAAAATAAATTTCCAAGGAATGAAGCCAGCCAGATAGATGCTGCGATGGCTTCCCTAAGCACCCGTGGATCCTAACGGTGCAGGCTTACTCCGGAGCAGGTTCTCCCGAGTTCAGCCGGACTTGCTCCCAAGTAAACGCGCATCTCTGATCCGTAGAAAAGAGCCAGAGAGCGATGCTCCCTCTAAGCCGTGGAGTCTGGTGAGCAAAAATTCTACTTTGCGAGGTACTGGCGTGAGAGTTGTGATCGAGCGATTTGGCATCCATTAGTTTGCGCTGGAGTCCTCCTTCCTGAGCTGAGACAAAAATGTTTGAGCCGGCTAGCTCACACTAACGCAGCTTAGAGGGAACACTGCCAGAGAGTCCAGTAGCATCTTAAAGGTAAAGGTCAAGGTTCCCTTGCTCTAAAGCCACTTGAATCCGACTCTAGGGTTGCGGTGCTCATCTCCGTTTCAAAGCCGAAGAGCCAGCGCTGTCCGAAGACGTTTCCGTGGTCATGTGGCCTGCATGACTAAACACCAAGGCACACGGAACGCTGTTCCCTTCCCACCGAAGTGGTACCTATTTATCTACTTGCAACTTCTTGCTTTCGAACTGCTAGGTTGGGAGGAGCTGGAACTAGAGACGGGAGCTCACTCCGTCATGCGGCACCCGGGTCTCGAACTGCTGAACTACCGACCTTCCACAGCCTGCAGTTCAGCGTCTTAACCACTTGAGCCACCGCAGCTCCATCTTAAGTAGCATCTTAAAGACTCACAAACTCTGTGGCAGGGTAGGCGCTTTCGTGAGTCACTGCTCACTCCTTCAGATACAGCTAGACTGGGAGTCCATTTGCCCTGTGTGTACTGCCCTATATATCAGTCCAGTTTCCAAGATATCATATAGGACAGATGTATCTGAAGAAGTGAGCCATGACTCACGAAAGCTTCTCCCCTGCCACAGATTCTGTGAGTCTTGAAGGCGCTCCCGGTGGACTCTCTGACTCTTTTCTCCTGCTGCAGACGGACTAACACAGCTGCCCATCTTGCAAACTCAGCTGGGAGTTAAAGCAGTTGAACCAAAGGCGATGGGAACCCGAAGTAGAACGTCCCCCCCTGCCCCGGATAAACCTTCTCCGACCGAGCTCGCCTTTGGTTAGGCTGGAAAAAAGGGTTTGCAAAAACGGCACCCCCAAATTCAGGGAGAGTCGCTCCCCCCCCCCAAAAAAAAATCCTGCCAACCTAGCAGTTCGAAAGCAAGGATTTGCAAGTAGATAAATAGGTACCACTTCGATGGGAAGGTGACAGCGTTCCGTGTGCCTTGGTGTTTAGTCATGCCGGCCACATGACCACGGAAACGTCTTCGGACAGCGCTGGCTCTTCGGCTTTGAAACGGAGATGAGCACCGCAACCCTAGAGTCGGATTCGACTGCCTTTCGAGCTAGGGAACCTTTACCATTTTACCCCCCAAATTAAAAAAAGAAAAGAAAAAGATCCTGGCATCTCAACATCGATTCTTTATAGACATGTCTGGTTGGAAATCTAAGGAAGGTGCGGTGGTGTTTAATGCTCCGTCTAAGCTGTGGAGTCCTGTGAGCAGAAATTCTACTTTGTGAGCTCCTGGCATTAAAGTTGTGAGCAGGTGATTTGGCTGCTGCATCAATCAGTTTGCCCGGGAGCCATCCCTTCCTGAGCGAAGACAAAAATCTGTGAGCCAGGGGCTAAAAAATTGTGACCTGGCTCACACTATCTCAGTTTAGAGGGAACGCTGCTGCTGGTTTGGCGGAGCTGAAGGGAAAACGGGTTTTTTTTGGGGGGGGGGGTATTTTGCAAAAAGGTGGGGTTGGGGGGGACACCCCGTTTTGGAGTCATCTGACCCCCCCTCCCGCCCCCCTTCGTCCCACTGAGAAGTCCTCGCCGCGGACGGATTGGTCTGAAATGGGTCGGATTTGCCTGCGGATTGTCTTGCGGGGCTTTCGAAAGACGGCGGAGTCCTCCGTCCCGTCCCCTAACCGAGGTGAGCCAAACGTCGATGGATGGGACGGGAAAGGAAGAAAACGTCGCGCGAGCGGCTGGGCCTTTCGAAGAAGAAGTCAAGGGATCTCTTCGAAGAAGAGAGACGACATTTTCCAAGCAAGAGGCGTCTTCAAATAATCTCTTTAAATGAACTCTCCAGATTTTTCCTTTCTTTTTTTTGCAGTGGGGGAAAAAAGATTTATTTTTTTTGTAGGGGAAATTGCAGGGGGGGGGGAGCAAAGCAAAGGGCAGCGAATGCCCCCCTCCACCCCACCCCCAAAGAACCAGAATGCCTTTTCTCCCGTTGCAGGGAGCAGAGAGCCCCTCTCTTCTGGTCCCGGTTCGGTCGGTCCTTTTCAGTTCCAGGTAGAATCAGAGCGGGCGGGCGGGGGGGATCTCCAATTTTTTTTGGGGGGGGAAGCGTAGAGCTCCCGTGGCTAACCCGAGGCTTCCTGCCGAAGATGTGGTGTAAAAAACTAGTACCTCCGAGGTACTAGTTTCTGAAAACCGCAGGGCAAGGGTGGGTGCCTGATCGCGTTTCCACTGGAATCCCGTGGCGTCTGGCACCCACCGATGTTCGTTGCAAACAAGGGGTTTTTTTTGTCTCCCAAGTCTCCAAAAGCGCCCGACAGCGCATGCGCACAAAGAGCAACTGCTAGTGTGATCGCACGGCGTGGCTTCTTTGAGTTCAAGAGAGGGCCATGGGAGGATGCAATGGGGGTAAGCGGCAGAGGCCAGGCTGAGAGCGGGCCGCGTGTCCCAGGGAGGGAGGGAGGGAGGGCTGCTGGCGGGGGGGGGGGGTCTGGCGGTTTAATCTCCCCCTCCCCTCCTTGCAAGCAGAACACGGACCCTGCCCGGAGGGGGCTGCGCGA
>NW_015162539.1:160501-162895 GCF_001447785.1 Gekko japonicus | reverse complement strand
CCCCCCGCGGTCCAGCGGTGAAGAGCGCCGAAGTTGGATCTGGGAGCCCCGGGTTCGAATCCCCACTGGTGCCACGGAAGCCCCCGCGGGGGTGATCTCGGGCCAATCACGCTCTCTCGGCCTCGCCTACCTCACAGGGTTGTGGCGGCGAGGATTTCCGCTAAGCTGTGTGGAGTCCTGCGAGCAACAATTCTGCTCTGTGAGCTCCTGGCATGAAAAGTTGCGAGCGAGCGATGTGGCTGCCAATGCTCCCTTCTAAGCTGTGGAGCCTTGTGAGCAAAAAATTCTACTTTGTGAGCTCCTGGCATTCAAGGTGCGAGCGATTTGGCTACTTGCATACATTCGTTTGCTCTGGAGCCCTCCTTCCTGAGTGGAGACAAAAACGTGTGAGCTGGAGGGTAAAAAACTGTGAGCTAGCTCACACTAACTCAGCTTAGAGGGAACATTTGGGTTGTTTGTTTCCCCCAGTGGTGAATTATTTTCTATAATGAGCTCATGATACATTTCCTTGTTTGGGGTGCAGCAATTTGGCCTTTGGGTCCCCACTTGGGAGAAAGGCGGGGTACAAGGGCATGAAATACATTTCAGAAAGCCATCCTGTTCGGGGTCTGAAAGACCGTGGACCGGCTTCATCGGAGTCAAGGGGAGGCCCAGGATTTGGGACAGGAGTTGGCGAACCTGGCCACGCAGTTGAAGGGGGGGGGGCGGTCCGGGTGGGAGCGCGGCCATTCCCAGTTCATGCCCAACTCAACCCGGCACAAGATTCCGCCCCGCGGCGATCGAACACGGTCCCTTCCTTGACTTCCGAGAGCCCGCGGAACCTCCGGCCACTAGAAAGCTCTCGGTCTCTCGAGCGCCTCTCAGTTCCTCTGCCGGAGGTGGGAAATTGCTCCAACGCCTGTTTCAGTCTCTCCTGCCGAGATCCAAGG
This sequence comes from Gekko japonicus, assembly GCF_001447785.1. Taxonomy (NCBI): domain Eukaryota; kingdom Metazoa; phylum Chordata; class Lepidosauria; order Squamata; family Gekkonidae; genus Gekko; species Gekko japonicus. Next base: position 161,966 of record NW_015162539.1, on the reverse strand, counting down.
GGTCGAAAAGCGCTACGACTTTGCCCCCGGGGCCAGCGTTCCCTCTAAGCTGAGTTAGTGTGAGCTAGCTCACAGTTTTTTAGCCTCCGGCTCACACATTTCTGTCTTGCCTCAGGAAAGATGGCTCCAGAGCAAACTAAGTTATGCAGCAGCCAAATCGCTGGCTCACAACTTGAATGCCAGTGGCTCACAAAGTAGACACTTTGCTGACAAGACTCCACAGCTTAGCGGGAGCATTGCCCCCCACCCCAGCAGCAAAGCTCTTTTACCCCCTTCCACCCCCACCCCCGCCATAGGCTGGTTGTGCGCCTCCAGGTAAGGACAACCTGGTCACTCACCTGCCGGATTCCTCCCGGACGCGTCTTTTATCCCCGGGCCGCTTTGGAAAGTCAACAGTTGGATCTAGAAGCCCGAGAAACTTTGCTGCTCAGAAAGGGGATTGTTTGAAAGCCTTTAAAATGCTCTTTGGTGTGTTTGTGTGTGTGTGTGGGGAGAGAGATGATGATGATGAGAGAGAGAGAGAGAGAGAGAGAGAATGATGATGATAGATAGATAGGTAGGTAGGTAGGTAGCAATGCTCCCTCTAAGCTGTGGAGTCTTGTGAGCAAAAATTCTACTTTGTGAGTTCCTGGCATTAAAGTTGTGAGCGAGTGATTTGGCTATTGCATACATTAGTTTGCTCTGGAGCCATCCCTTCCCGAGCAGAGACAAAAATGTGTGAGCTGGAGGCTAAAAAACGGTGAGCTAGCTCACACTAACTCAGCTTAGAGGGAACACTGGTAGGTAGAGATAGAAAGAGAGAGAGAATGATGATGATGATGATGATGATGATGATAGATAGATAGATAGATAGATTGATAGAGAAAGAGAGAAGATGATGAGAGAGAGAGAGAGAAAGAGAGAGAGAACTTTCCCAAAGGTAAAAAGAAGAGGAGAATTCCTCGCAAGCGCTGGGCGTCCGCGCTGTCATCCAAAGCTTGCTTGCTGGCTTTCTTTTTTCAAAAAAAAAAAAATCTTTAAAAAAATAATAAATGCGGTTACTTGTGCTTGGCTGAGCTGCAAAGGGAGGGGGGGGCGAGGGAGGGCGACAGGAGGGGGGAGTGCCCACCGCCCCTTCTCTCCCCCTAACCACTCAGACAAATTTTCTCACAGATCCAAGACAGAGGGAGGTAGGGGGGGGGGTGTTTGCGGGTTGCTCACTCGCCGCTCCTAATGCTCTCTCTCCCACCCCCCCAAGCGGCTCCCCGACGTGTCTCGCAAACCAAGCAGCGGAGTTTGCCCGAGAGAGGCATTGTCCGAGGTCTTGGGAGGGGGGGGGGACTTGGCAATTGTCCATCTGCGGCACGGAATCGACAAGGGGGGGCTGGGGGGGGCGAGCGGTGCTGGCCGTGGCCGAGGCGGAGGAGGGCCGAACCCACCGGTGAGAACAGTCCTCTTTTTAAAAATAAATAAATAAATAAATAAA
>NW_015162539.1:154733-159821 GCF_001447785.1 Gekko japonicus | reverse complement strand
GGCCGCCCCCTCCCTTCCCCGGCCGCCGCCGGCCTTCCTCCGTCCGCTGCTGGGGACCACGTGGCAAGGAGAAGATGCCGCTGGGCCCGGGAGGGAGAGAGAGAGATTTCCAAAGAATCACGGCTTTATTCTCCAGCTCCCCGGGTCTAGGGGAGGGGGAGGGAGTTGAAGGCATTCCCCCCCCACACACACACACACTTAAAAATATACACACGCAAGAGATCTACCCCAGAGAGAGAGAGAGAGAGAGAGAGAGAGCAGAAGAAGCAGAACCAGGAAAAGACTGAAATGCAGCCCGTGAGAGAGATGTAAAGGCATCCTCGCGCGAATTTTACCTGGGGTTGACTATTAGGTCTGATATGTTTAAAACACACACAGAGAGAGAATGATGATGATGAGAGATGAGAGAGAGAGGGATGAGAGAAGTGATAGAGAGATAGGTGATAGAGAGATGATAGAGAGAGATACAGAGAGAGAGAGATGATAGGGAGATATAGAGAGATGATAGAGAGATAGGTGATAGATGACAGAGATATATATAGAGAGATACAGAGAGAGAGATGATAGACAGATAGATGATAGGGATATATAGAGAGAGAGATTATAGAGAGAGATACAGAGAGAGAGATGATAGGGAGATATGGAGAGATGATAGAGAGATAGGTGATAGATGATAGAGATATATATAGAGAGATGATAGATAGATATATGATAGGGAAATATATATAGAGAGATGATAGATAGAGATGATAGAGAGAGATACAGAGAGAGAGAGATGATAGGGAGATATAGAGAGATGATAGAGAGATAGGTGATAGATGATAGAGATATAGAGAGAGATGATAGAGATACAGAGAGAGAGATGAGAGATGATAGATAGACAGAGAGAGATGATAGATAGACAGATAGATGATAGAGAGAGATGATAGAGATACACAGAGAGAGATGATAGAGTGATAGGTGATAGATAGAGAGATAGGTGATAGAGATGATAGATACAGAGAGAGAGAGATGATAGACAGATGATAGAGAGAGATGATAGAGATACAGAGAGAGATGATAGAGAGAGAGAGAGACAGAGGATAGATAGAGGATAGATAGATAGAGGATAGATAGATAGATAGAGATGATAGATAGATATGAGAGAGAGAGAGAGAGACATGATAGACAGACAGATGGATGAGATGATAGAGATGATGGATGGATGGATGGATGGATAAAGCTGGATAGATCATCCCTCTAGGCTAGTCCATCCTATCAGGGGAGCGGGTTAAAAGCAAGCTTCCCCGGGGCTTCCAAAAAGAAATAAACCCCCCACCCCCACCCAATAAATGCATCTTAGAACGGGGGAGGGAGGGAGACAATGGAACGCGGGATGTCTTTTAAAGGGGGGACTCCCCCCCTTTCTTCTTTTGCTACGTCGCCGTGACGTCTCGGCGCTGACAGGCCAGGATAGGTTCGGTTCCCCCCCCCCCTCTTTGAAGATACCGGTGAATGATGCACGTTCGGCGGAGGGGCGGGGGCGGGAAGGCAGCGATCCTCTCCGAAAGTGGGGGACCCTTTTTAAGGAGGAGGGGAGCGCGGCGGTCTCTTCCTGCCCCCAAACCTTCCCCTTTTGGCCGCTGGGATCCAGCCTTTTGCACTCCAGGCAGCGAGAGAGTTGCCATCCTCCAGGTGGGACCTGGAGTTCTCCCAGAATTACAACCCATCTCCAGTCGACATATATCAGTTCCCCTGGAGGAAATGGCTGCTTTGGAGGGGGGGGGGGGCTCTGTGTCATCGTACCCAGCTGAGGTCCCTCCTCTCCCTAAACCCCGACCTCCCCAGGTCCCACCTCCCCAAATCCCCAGGAACTTCCCAACCCAAAATTGGCAACCCTACATCCCAAGCAGCCTGCTTCCTTTGAAAGCGTGAATTCCCTGTCCCCCTTTGGAGACAGCTCTTTTGACACCGGTTCACCTCTTGCAGCGTTCCCATGATCAGCTGTCACTCTGGCACCTGTTAATACCAAGAAGAAGAGGAGGAGGAGGAGATTGGATTTATACCCCACCCTTCACTCGGAGCGGCTTACAAACACTTTTCCCTCCCCCTCCCCACAACAGACACCCCTGTGAGGTACGTGGGGCTGAGAGAGCTCTTGACAGGACTGTCCTTGAGAGAACAGCTCTGACAGAATTACGGCTTGCCCAAGGTCATCCAGCAGCTGCAAGTGGAAGAGTGGGGAATCAAACCCGGTTCTCCCAGATTAGAATCCGTGCACTTAACCACTACACCAAACTGGCTCTCCCCACCCAAAAAATAATTAAAAAGCACCTTTCCCGCCTCTCTCCCTACCGGGGAACCTAAGCGGTTTACCTTGTTCTCCTCACCTCTGTTTTAGCCTCACAACAACCCTGTGAGGTCGGTTAGGCTGAGACGGCGTGACTGGCCCGAGGTCACTTCCCAGCAAACTTCCACAGTGGAGTTGGGATTCGAACCTGGGTTTCCTAGATTCTTGTCGAAGAAGAAGAAGAAGAAGAAGAGGAGGAGGAGGAGGAGGAGGAGGAGGAGGAGGAGATTGGATTTATACCCCGCCCTTCATTTGGAGTCTCAAAACGGCTTACAATCTCCTTTCCCTTCCCCTCCCCACAACAGATACCCTGTGAGGTAGGTGGGGCTGGGAGAGCTCTTGACACAAAGTGATCTTTTCCAAGGACAGCTGTGCCAGAGCTTGTGACTGACCCAAGGTTACACCAGCAGGTGCAAGTGGAGGAATGGGGAATCAAACCCGGTTCTCCCAGGTTAGAGTCCAGCGCACTTAACCACTACACCAAGCTGCCACCAAAGATCCCCCCATCCATCCCCACTGCCACCTGGAAATTCTCTTTGCCCCAGCTCTGGAGGAGGGGCTTTTGCAATGGGACATTTGCCCTGGTGTCCTCTGCCCTGTGCCTTGAAATCTTGCGTTCCTAGGATTGCCCTCCCCCCTAAAAAGATCGTTTCCAATTGGCTTATCTAATCTTAAACAATTTTTTAAAAAATATATTGGACCCCCAAAGTCTCCTGCGAGACTTGTCTTTGCCAAATAGCTCCCCACCCTCCCAGACCAAAACATGGGAACCTTTTTTTAAATGTTTGTTACTTTCAAAATTTATTGTTTTGCCTGTCTTTGTCGCTGGGGTCAAGGCAGATTACAGAACCACACTATTTCCCCCTGGCACCCCCCACATCCTCTCCCCTTCACCTGCTTCCTTCTCCCCTTCCCACTCACCAACCAGCTTTGAACAACATCAGAACATAAGAGAAGCCATGTTGGATCAGGCCAGTGGCCCATCCAGTCCAGCACTCAGTGTCACACAGTGGCCCAAACCCAGACGCCATCAGGAGGTCCACCAGCAGGGCCAGAACTCCAGAAGCCCTCCCACGCTTATCCCCCCCCAAGCACCAAGGAATATCGAGCATCACTACTTCAGACAGTGTTGTCCATCCATTCCTTGTGGCTAAGAGCCATTGATGGACAACTGCCCCATATGTTTATCCAGTCCCCTCTTGAAGCTGTCTATGCTTGTAGCTACCACCACTTCCTGCAGCAGTGAATTCCCCGTGTGAATGACTCTTTGGGTGAAGAAGTTATGTTGGGTATTACAAGTTGAAAACACTCAGTATATCTGGGGTTAAATGTTTGTTTATGTTATTCACAGGAAGTCACATGTTTCTCAAGTAACCAATGTTCTTTAGATGTAGGATGCCTGGGAATTTTCTCCCTGATCTAGGAATTTGATTGGGACTAAAGTGTCAAGGTGTATTACCATTTTATGGCTTCTCTTCCCGTCTTTGTTTGGTGTTCTGAAGAAGAAGAAGAGCAGCCATAATCTTTCTTCTAGTTTTGTCTTTGTAGAGTAAGGATGTAGCCAATTATGCTCTGTTGTTATTTTCATCCCAGTTACCCTTCCCATGCTAGAATTTAGTAAAAACTTTATATTTTAATCACACATGGACTCTCAGTCTGAATTATTTTACTCTGGCTCTGCTGGGCTATCTTGTCTCTGCTAAATGCCATTTTTTTCAGTATCTCACTATCACCCAACAAGTTAATATCCAAATACACCCCACTGAAGGGCTGGCTGTCACAGAGTCATATGAACATATAAGAACCTAAGAGAAGCCAAATGTTGGACCAGGCCAGTGGCCCATCCAGTCCAACGCTCTGTGTCACACAGTGGCCCAAACCCAGGTGCCATCGGGAGGTCCACCAGCGGGGCCAGAAGCCCTCCCACTGTTGCCCTCCAGACACCAAGAATGCAAACTGAGGCACCGGGAATTCTGGGAAGAGCCGGCTGAAATTCATCCCCAGTCTCTTCTTTGCAGCTTAGAGTTCCTTCAGTACCAGTCTGACCATAAAGATCAACCGTGCTTAAAAAGTTCTCGACCCCTGAATAAACTTTGCATCAGCGCTAATCAGGGCCTTTTTTTGGTAGAAAAAGCCCAGCAGGAACTCATTAGCATAATAGGTCACACCCAACAGCAGAAAATCCTTAGCATATTAGGCCACACCCCATGTCTTCCCTTGGCTTGCCTGGGCACCCTGCAGCTGCAGGAAGCCCAGGCAAGCCAAGCCGGCCCTTGGACAGGCCAGGGAAGGCACGGGGAGGCATTTAAATGCCTCAAAGGCCCACCTGATCCTTCCAAGCCCCCCCCCCCGCCTGCTCGCCTTGGAGTCACCAGAGGGGGGGTTGCTCTTCAGGCTTTGGCTGTAGTGGGCGTGGCCAACTCTGAAGCCAGCCGGAACTCCGTTCCTGTGCGTTCCTGCCCAAAAATAGCCCTGTCGCTAATCATTCATTCCCCAGCAGGGGTGCCAACCTCCAGGGTGATGGCTGGAGATCTCCTGGGATTACAATCGCTCTCCAGACTACGGAGATCAGTTCCCCTGGAGAAAATGGATGCTTGGGAGGGTCAGTTCCGTGGCATTATACCTGAGTGAAGGTTAAAGCAGAAAGCGCTAAATCAGGATCACAGCTGAACTTCATAAAATCATAGCGTTGGAAGGGACCTCCAGGGTCATCTAGTCCAACCCCCTGCACAATGCGAGGAATTCACAAATACCCATCA
>NW_015162539.1:96897-154456 GCF_001447785.1 Gekko japonicus | reverse complement strand
ACCGCTCTGTCAGGAAGTTCTTCCTAATGTTTACCTAAAAACTATTTTGATTTAATTTCAACCCGTTGGTTCTGGTCCGACCTTCTGGGGCAACAGAAAACAGCTCCGCCCCATCCTCTAGATGACAGCCCTTCAAGTCCTTGAGGATGGTTTTCAGGGGTCCTTTCCTAGACAAAGAGGTGCAGGACGTCATTAGCACAACTTATTAGCATAACTTATTTGCATATGTCACACCCCCTGACATCACTGGAAGTGTGTCAGAAGGCAATGTGTCACTGGAGACCCGGATCAAGATAATTCATGCCATAGTATTCCGCCAGGGGTCATTTCGTAGAAAAAGAGGTGCAGGAGCTCATTAGCATAACTCATTAGCATAACTTATTTGCATATGCCACACACCCCGCCAACACCGGAAGTGTGTCAGAAGGCAACACTCACTGCTCAGGCTCCACTGGACTGTGTTGGATTCCTAGCTATTGGGGGGGGGGGGACGTGCAGATCTGTCCTCACAGAGGAGGGAGAGCTTGTACCTGAATAAATCTTGGTCTTAAAGGTGCCACTGGACTGTTTTGGACTGGGGGGCTGGGGGGAGGCTCTGCAACTTACCTGGCTGCTCCTTGCTCTGACTGAGGGCTGCTGGGAGCAGGGGGTGGGGCTTGTTGCATGTGCCCACCCCCTGGGCTCTTTACTGCCGGAGCTCCGCTCCTGTGCGCTCCTGCAGGAAATGACCCCTGGTATTCCCCAAGACTACGTCTGGGTGTGAAAGTTGGACAATGCAGAAATCGAACAGGAAGAAAGCGGATTCATTTGAAATGTGGTGTTGGAGGAGAGTTTGACAGATATTGTGGACCTCCAAAAAGACAAATAGGTAATTTACAAGCAATAAGAAAGCAATTCCTTGTAAAGTGGGCATTTCTATCATTGCAGATGACTTTCATCTTCTACTTTGCTCAAGTTAAGGGTATGGACAGCCCCTTCAGCTGAATTCAGACCTTTGGCCTGGGCCGTCATAATCTCTGAGGCCCTACGGAACTGAAGAAGTTTGTCTCTGGATTAGGGTTGCCGCAGTGTTCCCTCTAAGCTGAGTTAGTGTGAGCTAGCTCACAGTTTTTTTAGCCTCCGGCTCACACCTTTTTGTCTTAGCTCAGGAAGGAGGGCTCCAGAGCAAACTGATTTATGCAGGAGCCAAATTGCTCGCTCACAATTTTAATGCCAGTAGCTCACAAGGCAGAATTTTTGCTCACAAGACTCCACAGCTTAGAGGGAACACTGGTTGCCAGGCCTGGATTGGAAAATACCTGGAGACTTTGGGGGAGGATCCGGAAGGGGAGGGGTTTGGGGAGGGGAGGGGCCTGAGCAGGGGCGGATGAAGGCTCAGTGGTGCCCTAAGCACTGACCAATTTTGGTGCCCCCCTCCTTTCCACACAGACCCAGTCCATTTTACTTGTTGACCTGTCTGACCAGATACACAATGCAGGTTGCAGCAATGCAAAAATGTATTCCTATGATAACACAATGGACTGTACAAACTAAGCCAAGCTTGGGCTACATAAAGTTCTACAGAAATGCCATACAACATCTATTTTAATATTTCACAAGTTAAATGTATCAGAGTTCCAGTCTTCATGACCTGAAAGGCATTTTTCTACATTTCATTTTTGCAAAATCACTGATCACATCCTCGAAATTAATACCTCTCAGATTGCACTTCACCAACAAAAAAATAGAAGATAACCCTAGGGTGCACCATGATCGATTTGCACTAGTTTTATCACATTTTGTTTTTGTTTTACAAACCTTCATTCTTTTTTTCTTTTTTTTTTCACCCTTTCCCCAACTTTGTGGTGCCCTAAGCACGTGCTTAGTCTGCTTAATGGCTAATCCACCCCTGGGCCTGTGCATGGTCCAATGCCATAGAGTCCACCCTCCAAAGCAGCCATTTTCTCCAGGGGAGCTGATCTCGGTCAGCTGGAGGTCAGTTGTAAAAGCGGGAGATCTCCAGGCCCCACCTGGGGGCTGGCAACCCTACTGTCAGAACCCACAGCTAACAACAAAGTACACACATTCAGGAAAGGTTATACTTTTATTGCAAAGATGCAGTAACACAGGCACTGTTCGGAATGGCCACAGCCACTAGAGCATAATAGGATATAGGGTATTCGTATGCACCCCCCCATGGCATGGGCCAATTAGGGACACTCCCGCGCGCGGGATAAGTCAGGCAACCGTTAGGTGGCGAAAGCTGGGAACCAGGAGTCTCTCACAGTAGATGGGAGACTTCCAGACAACACAACCTCCTCCTGCACATCTGTAGAGATAAGCATTTCAGCAAAAGGCAGAGTAGCAGGGATAGGAATGCAATAGCAATTAACAAGACACAGAATGAACTCCCCAACCCCATGGCAGCATGACTGAGAGCCAGTTTGGTGTAGTGGTTAAGTGTGCGGACTCTAATCTGGGAGAACCGGGTTTGATTCCCCACTCCTCCACTTGCACCTGTTGATGTGACCTTGGGTCAGTCACAAGCTCTGGCACAGCTGTTCCTGAAAGAGCAGTTTGTGTCAGAGTTCTCTCAGCCCCACCCACCTCACAGGGTGTCTGTTGTGGGGAGGGGAAGGGAAAGGAGTTTGTGAGCCGCTCTGAGACTCCAAGTGAAGGGCGGGGTATAAATCCAATCTCTTCTTCTACTACTACTACTCTGGATCCCTCACCAAGCCTAAGATCACCTCTGGCACCTCAGATGGGGCGTCTCCACTGAAGATGGAGGCACGCATGCTTTAGTGTTTCCGCAAGCTAGCCAGGATTGGAGTGGGGAGTAGGTAAGGTGAAAAGGGGTGAAGCGGTTGGGAGAACCTCACCGACATGAATATGAATGAATGATATATTTTTTTCTGATTTAGGCAAAATGTAAAAGATTTTTGTAGGCCCTAAAATCTCATATTTTTTTCCGATGTGGGGGAAAAAAATTATTAAAACACCCCCGTTCTCCTCACAGGAAATCAGATCCCCTGGAGAAAATGGTGGGGCTGAGAGAGCTCTGAGAGAACTGCTCGTGAGAGAACAGCTCTGAGAGAACTGTGACTGATCCAAGGTCATGCAGCTGGCTGCCTGTGGAAGAGTGGGGAATGAAACCCGGCTTTCCCAGATCAGATTCTGCTGCTCTTAATCAGTACACCAAACTGGCTCCCTTACGGTGCTCCTGGACTCGACTCTGCTGTTCTAGGAAATGATTGACTCTCATTTTATTTAGGTTTAAATCCAACTAACAAACCGTACTGTCATTCTGCGCCACTCTGAAGAAGAAAAGAAGAAGAGGTGGTTTTTGTACCCCACCTTTCTACTACCCGAAGGAGTCTCAGAGCGGCTTACAGTCTCCTTTCCCTTCCTCTCCCCACAACAGACACCCTGTGAGGGAGGTGGGGCTGAGAGAGCTCTGAGAGAACCGCTCTTGGGAGAACAACTCAGAAAGAACTTGTGACTGATCCAAGGTCACCCAGCTGGCTGCATGCGGAGGAGTGGGGAATCAATCCCAGTTCTCCCAGTGAAGAGTCTGCACTCTTAACCACTCCCCCAGACTGGCTCTCCTCCCGTAGACTCCATGGCATTATAGCTCCCCCAACTCCCTCCCCTCTGCAAATCCTGCAAACCTCAGGCTGAGCCCCCAAATCTCCAGGAATGTACCCAAACCAGACTTGGCGACCCCTAACACACATGACAGGCCTTCAAGTTTAACTCGGGCTGCTTACTCTCCACAAGCTCAAGGTGGACATGGGAACAGACAGCCCACCCCTAACCGTGGCCTTAAAAAGCATCTTAAAACGTTTGGTTGACTTTTTATTGAAATAGTTTTCTGTTTTGTTGTTGTTGTTGTTGTTTCTGGGCCGCCAATTCCTGCGCCGACTCGGTTCAAAGACGCCGGCTGACTTTCCTCCCCCACGTCTGACCGACTCCAAGGGGTGGGAAAATCTCAGCTGCTGTTTTGCATGCATGTAAATTTTATTTACCAGAAGAGACCCTTTTTTCCCTGCTCTCCTTCCTCGACCAAAGAGCTTTTGTTTTTACCCGCCCCTCCTCTTTCACACACACACACACACACACACCCCGTCTGTTACGCTCTTTTTTCTCCAGCAGCCCTCAGTCTGGACTCAGCGGCAGCTGCACAAAAGCAAGAAAGCCCCCCATTACTCAACCAACAAAGGAGGAGGGTGTGGGAAAGGCGCATTAGCATATATTCAGATGAGGCATGCAAATCCCACACTCCATAAATCAGGCATTCAATCAGTGTCAAGTGGATTGGTTGCCGGGATGGGGGGGGGGGACCCTCGCCATCAGTCAGGAGAATCAAACAGAAAGCCAGACAGGAGGGTTTCTCATATGCATCTCCTCCTCCCCCCATGCAAATAAGGCCAGCTGCCCAGCCGCCAGTCACAACTAAGGCTGCCCCCCCCCAGCTCCCCCCTGCCCTGATCCGTTCTTGGGAATGCACTTCAGGAATCCATTGCTGGTTAGGGTAAGGGGAGGGGAGCCAAGAAATTCACAGTAAGGTTTAAAGGCCTGCCGTTGGCTGCAGCGTCCTGAGTACGTTTGAAAGGCTGTCGATTTCTTAGGTCGCAAGGCTTGGGCAGAGAACTGGGATTTTCCTCATCCTCCTGATCTGAACCGGATGCCAACCTCCAGGTGGGACCTGGGGAGCCCCGGGATTCCAGGTCACCTCTAGACACTGGAGATCCGTTCTCCGGGGGGGGGGAAGGGATGCTTTAGAGGGTGGACTCTGTGGCATTCTACCCCACTGAGGGCCCTGTCCTTGCCAAGCTCCACCCCCAAATCTCTAGGAGTTTCCTAACCTGGATATGGCAACCCTACCCCCCATGACCCCCACTGCTCACCAGGAGGGACCTGGCAACCCTAGTACAACTCCCGTAGCCCTACTTCAGGCACTTCAAGCCATGTAGGAACATCAGAAGGGCCCTGCTGGATCAGACCAGCAGTCCCTCTAGACCATCATCCGGTTCCACACAATGGCCAGGCAGGTCCTCCAGACGGCCAACAACAGGGCAGAGAGGCTAAGGCCTTCCCTGATGAGAACATAGGAAGAGCCCTGCTGGGTCAGACCAGTGGTCCCTCTGGTCCAGCATCCTGTCTCACACAGGGGCCAACCAGTTCCTCTGGAGGACCAACAACAGGGCACAGAGGCTGAGACCTTCCCCTGATAAGAACATCAGAAGAGCCCTGTGGAGGTTCCCTTTAGTCATTGCAGTTAATAGTGGCTGATAGGCTGTCCTCCACAAATCTATCTAATTCACTTTTAAAGCTGTCTGTGCCTGTGGCCATCACTACCTCCGCCGGCAATGAATTCCACAGTTTACTAACTTGTTAAGAAGTATTTCCTTCTGTCTGGCCTGAATCTCCTGCCCATGAACTTCGCTGGATGCTCTTGAGGTTTAGTATTCTGGGAGAAGGAGGAAAAGTAACCTCTGTCCACTCTGTCTAGTAAAGGTTTCACTTGCTCGAAAGCCAGTCGAATCCGACTCATCTCCGTTTCAAAGCCGAGGAGCCAGCACTGTCTAAAGACGTTTCCGAGGTCATGTGGCCAGCATGACTAGATGCCGAGGTGCACAGAGCGCTGTTCCCTTCCCACCGAAGCGGTACCTATTTATCTACTTGCACTTTCTTGCTTTCAAACGGCTAAGTTGGCAGGAGCTGGGGCCAGAGAGGGGAGCTCACTCCGTCACGTGGCACTCGGGTATCGAACTGCTGAACTACCGACCTTCCACAGCCTGCAGTTCAGCGTCTTAACCACTTGAGCCACTGCAGCCTTTCTTTCTACCCCACTCTTTCTACCCCACGTATAATTTTATAAACCTTTATCCTGTCCTGCCCTTAGTTGTCTCTTTTCTATACTGAAAAGTCCCTCACTCATCAGCCTTTCCTCGTAGGGAAGGTGCTTCAAGGTCATCATCTTGGTCACCTTCCGCTGTACTTTTTCCATCTCTGCAATGTCTATTTAAAGGAGCTGCGATGGCTCAAATGGTTAAGATGCTGAACTGCAGGCTGTGGAAGGTCGGTAGTTCAGCAGTTCGAGACCCGAGTGTGCCGCATGACAGAGTGAGCTTCCGTCTCTAGTTCCAGCTCCTGCCAACCTAGCAGTTCGAAAGCAAGAAACTGCAAGTAGATAAATCGGTACCACTTTGGTGGGAAGGTAACAGCGTTCCGTGCACCTTGATGTTTAGTTATGCCGGCCACATGAACACGGAAACGTCTTCAGACAGCGCTGGCTCTTCGGCTTTGAAACGGAGATGAGCACCGCAACCCTAGAGTCGGACTTGACTGGCTTTCGAGCAAGGGAACCTTTACCTTTACGAATCCATAAGGGAACCTGTCTTCTTGTCTTACTCAGGACTCTTTGTTGAGGTACCATGTCAAAAGCCCTCAGGAAATCCAAGTATATAATGTCTATCGGGTCATCGTTACCTACACGCTTGTTCACTTTCTCAAAAACTCAAAAACGTCTAATCACTCTCCCCTCTGCTGGAAAAACTGCAGGGAAGTAGGATTATTCTCACATTGCTGGTGGCAATGTTCAGTCATTTCTAACTTTTGGAGCGACGTTTTACAGTTCATACATCTAATAACAGGATATAACATTCCTTTCTCACCAGAATTAGTTTTTCTGGATAATTGGCAAAATGTGAACATCCCAAAAATCAGAAAAGATCTCGTACGCAGCCTTTTGGTTGCTGCACAAAACCTAATTGCATCCAAATGGTAATCTTCTAATGCCGCGAATTGCAACAACTGGTTTAATAAAATCTGGGACCGCTACATTATGGAGAAGATCACTGACCGATTGCAACAATCTGAAATACATCCTAGACGATCAAGTTTTAATGAGAAATGGCTCCCATTCTTGGAATCTCTCCTTATATATAATTGAATAGTGGGTGCCAAAGTTCTAATTCTAAAATGCACTCCCTTAGTGTATGGCTGATGGCACTGCTCCTCAGCATATATCGCCACCAATCAGAAGGCAAAGCCCGGGTCCCGCCCACACCACAACTGCTGCGACAACCTGGTCTTTTGCATATGGAAGCTGATTGGACTTCACTCCATTCCACACCTCAAACTCCCCCCCCCGCAAGGCAGTTGGAATTTTCAGTTGCATAACATACCTCATAGGGGAGAGGAGAATGGGTAACAATGGTTACCACTCTCCAGGTGAGGGCTACAGATAACTCAAACATACAAATGCTCTTCAGGTAGCAGAGATCAGTCCCTCTGGAGAAAACAGTGGACTCTGTCATTAAACCCTGCTGAGGTCGCCACAGGAAACTGACACTGTTTGCCCAAAGCCAGAGCACTCTCCCAGAGCCTCTTTCTAGATCTCGTTGTATTTATTTCTGCAACGGGCATTATTTCTAGTATATCCTAAACACAGAATGCCAACCATACAGTCCAATCTATCTCACTCTTTTACACTCATAAAGCACACTTTGTATAAGCGATACCTCTATAAGTTATTCACCTTACTGACTAGCTATGAATTCTTGCATCAACTCTTAGACACCACACAAATTAGTTGAACGCGTATTACATACACTTATCACGCTGAGTCTAGTTTAAAAGTTTGGTAAAAAGTATTTGTTGATCTTATATTTGATAACAAATCTATAAGGGTAAAATATGTTTAGTGATTTTGATATTATGATTCGTTCTTGATGTATATCATTATATCTACCTATGTTCCTTTCTATATTGGTGAAAAACAATAAAAAATATTGGTGAAAAACAACCCCCCCCAAAAAAAACAACTCCAAAAGGTTGGTGAGGCAGGACTTCGTTTTGCAGAAGCCATGCTGATTTTCCCTCAGCAGACTTTGTCCTTCTATGTGCCTAACAATTCTAGCTTTGATTACAGTTTCTACTAATTTGCTTGGGGACAGATGTTAGACTGACTGGCCTGTAATTTCGTGGTTCCCCTCCGGACCCCTTTTAAAAAATCAATGTAACCAGGGGTCATTTCATAGAAAAAGAGGTGCAGGAGCTCATTAGCATAACTCATTAGCATAACTCATTTGCATATGCCACACCCCCTGACATTGCCAGAAGTGTGTCAGAAGGCAACACCCACTGCTCAGGCTCCACTGGACTGTTTTGGATTGCTAGCTATTGGGGGGGGGAAATGTACAGATCTGTCCTCGCAGAGGAGGGAGAGCTTGTACCTGAATAAAACTTGGTCTTAAAAGTGCCACTGGACTGTCTTGGACCGGGGGGAACTCTGCAGCTTACCTGGCTGCTTCTTGCTCTGCCTGAGGGCTGCTGGGAGCAGGGGGTAGGGCTTGTTGCATGTGCCCGCCCCCTGGGCTCTTTACTGCTGGAGCTCCACTCCTGTGTGGCCCCTGCCCGGTCACAACTTTAATGCCAGGAGCTCACAAAGTAGAATTTCTGCTCACTGGACTCCACAGCTCAGAGGGAGCATTGCTTCCAACTTTATGATTCTAGGTAGTGAAGGGTGGGGTATAAAACCAACTTCTCCTCCGCCTCCTCCTCTGAGCAGGCTGGTTGGCTTGCCAGCTGCCAGGTGGGACCCGCTCTCCGACTACAGAGATCAGCTGCCCCCTGGAGGAAGTGGCAGTTCCAGAGGCATCCCTTCCCTGATGAGCTCCCTCCGCTTCCCAAACTCTGCTCTTCCCAAGCTACGGTAAATCAAATCTCCAGGCATTTCCCAGCCTGGAGCTGACAGCCCTAGAGCAGGGCCTTCTGCGGGGCCACCTTGCCAATGGGCAAGATCCAGGGGTCATTTTGTAGATAAAGAGGTGCAGGAGCTCATTAGCACAACTCATTAGCATAACTCATTTGCATATGCCACACCCCCTGACATAGCCGGAAGTGTGTCAGATGGCAACACCCACCGCTCAGGCTCCACTGGACTGTTTTGGATGGCTAGCTATTATGGGGGGGGGGTGAACGTGCAGATCTGTCTTCGCAGAGGAGGGAGAGCTTGTACCTGAATAAAACCTGGTCTTAAAGGTGTCACTGGACTGTTTTGGACCCGTAGGCGGGGGAGCTCTGCAACTTACCTGGCTGCTTCTTGCTCTGCCTGAGGGCTGCTGGAGCAGGGGGTAGGGCTTGTTGCATGTGCCCGCCCCCTGGGCTCTTTACTGCCGGAGCTCCGCTCCTGTGCGCTCCCGCAGGAAATGACCCCTGGCAAGATTGATGACTGTCCATACATGTGGTTTTTCTGTAGTGCCCCCCCACCTTATGGAATGACCTAGGGTTGCCATCCTCCAGGTGGGGCCTGGAGAACTCCCTCTTTCACAACTGATCTCCAGCCGGCAGAGATCAGCTCCCCTGGAGAAAACGGCTGCTTTGAAGGGTGGGCTCTGTGGCATTGTACTATGCTGAGGCCCCTCCCCTCCCCAAATCCCGCCCTCCCCTGGCTCCACTCCCAAAGTCTCCAGGTATTTTCCAGCCCAGACCTGGCAACCGTGGAATGACCTGCCCGGGAAGGTCATGAAGGCTCCCATGTTCCTGGCATTTGACAAACAGAATTGTTCGGGAGGGCATTTTTATAAAGGAGACAGGAGCTACGGCGCTGACAGAAGAGAAGAAGAGATTGGATTTATACCCCGCCCTTCACTACCCGAAGGAGTCTCAGAGCGGCTTACAAACTCCTTCCCTTCCCCTCCCCGCAAAAGACACCCTGGGCGGTCAGTGGGGCTGAGAGAGCTTTGAGAGAACTTGTGACTGACCCAAGGTCACCCAGCTGGCTGCATGTGGAAGAAAAGTGGGGAAGTCACACCTGGTTCTCTTAAAGTCCATGCTCCAAACCAACTACACCAAATTGGCTCCAGAAAGGGCACTGTGTTTCTATTGATGCTGGAACCACGTTTTGCATTGGTTAAGATGCCATTATTTAATAGTTGCATTTAGCTCAGACAACAGCCATATTCCAAGCTTCTGCAATTCCTAGTCCTCTTACATTGCTCATTAGATGCATGATTCCTATAAATTGCCTTGACTTACATTGTGTAATCAGCCTTGCGTCTTGGTGAGAAAAGGGGACATAAGCAGGGGTCATTTTGTAGAAAAAGAGGTGCAGGAGCTCATTAGCATAACTCATTAGCACAACTCATTAGCATATGCCACACCCCCTGACATCGCCGGACATGTCTCAGAAGGCAACACCCACTGCTCAGGCTCCACTGGACTGTTTGGGATTACTAGCTATTGTGGGGGGGGAACGTGCAGATCTGCCCTCGCAGAGGAGGGAGAGCTTGTGCCTGAATAAACCTTGGTCTTAAAGGTGCCACTGGACTGTTTTGGACCCGTGGGCGGGGGAGCTCTGCCACTTACCTGGCTGCTCCTTGCTCTGACTGAGGGCTGCTGGGAGCAGGGGGCGGGGCTTGTTGCATGTGCCCGCCCCCTGGGCTCTTTACTGCCGGAGCTCTGCTCCTGTGTGTTCCTGCAGGAAATGACCTCTGCTTATAAGTAAGGTGAATTCACCATTCCGTTTAAGTACCCTCTCTGGCAGGAATCACAATCATGACTTAAGGCAACGGTGATCTGGAGAAATTCAGTCTTAGCGGGGGTCCAATGTTAGTTGTCAACTTCCAGGGGCCCCTGGAGATCTCCTGGAATTGCAACTGATCTGCAGACTACAGCGATCAGGGCCGGCTCACTCACTAGGCAATCGCCTAGAGCGGGCCGGCCCTTAGGGGCGCCAAACTGCACCCGGCCCCGTACTCTGGGAGTTTCTTTATTTGTTTTTCATTCTTCTTAAAATGCATTTATTTTTGAAAATTGGTGGGCGTACGGGGGGGAGTGCCAGAAGGGATCCTCGCCTAGGGTGCAAAACAGCGACCATTTCTTCCTACAGGAAATGGCTCCTTTGGAGGGTGGACTCCATGACATTATACCCTGCTGACGTCCCTCCCGGCCCCAAACCCCACCCTCCCTAGGCTCCACCCCCAAATGTCCGGGAACTTCCCAACCCCGAGTTGGCGACCGTTTATGGGTTTAGAGAATTAAGACTGGGGGGAGGAGGGACACAGCATTCGGAAGAACTTCCTGAGAACCGTTCCTCAGTTGAACAGGCTGCCTCGGGAGGGGGGGGGGGCTCTCCTTCTTTGGAGGTTTTCAAACAAAGACATGGTGGCCATCTGACAGCAATGCTGATGCTGTGAACTTGGGCAGATCACGAGAAGGGAGGGCAGGAAGGGTTGCCTCAGTGCTCAGTTCCCGTGCCCCTTTCTTACACGCCCTGGGAAACGCCGATCACTACTTTGGGGTCAGGAAGCCATTTCTCTCCAGGCCAGTGTGGTTGGCGATCCTGGAGGGTTTTTGTCATATTCTGGGCATGGAGCAGGGGTCACTGGGGGTGGGGGTGGGGAGGTATTTGTGAATTTCCTGCATTGTGCAGGAGGTTGGACTGGATGACCCTGGAGGCCCCCTTCCAATTCTGTGACTCTACGATTAATTCTATGATTAATGATTAAGGAGCTGCGGTGGCTCAAGTGGCTAAGACGCTGAACTGCAGGCTCTGGAAGATCAGTAGTTCAGCAGTTCGAGACCCGAGTGTGCCGCATGACGGAGTGAGCTCCCGTCTCTAGTTCCTGCTCCTGCCAACCTAGCAGTTCGAAAGCGAGAAATTGCAAGTAGATAAATAGGTACCACTTCGGTGGGAAGGGAACAGCGTTCCGCGCGCCTCGGTGTTTAGTCATGCCGGCCACATGACCACGGAAACGTCTT
The DNA here is from genome assembly GCF_001447785.1 of Gekko japonicus. Classification (NCBI taxonomy): domain Eukaryota; kingdom Metazoa; phylum Chordata; class Lepidosauria; order Squamata; family Gekkonidae; genus Gekko; species Gekko japonicus. The sequence goes on along the minus strand of NW_015162539.1, from coordinate 142,708 downwards.
CAGACAGCGCTGGCTCTTCGGCTTTGAAACTGACCCTAGAGTCAGATTCGACTGGCTTTCGAGCAAGGGAACCTTTACCTTTACCTATGATTAAACTGCCACTGATTTAAAAAAACCAGAGGTTTTCTTACGGTAAAACAAAATGGCAGTCACACAAATGAAAAATCGTGTTTAAAAGTGGTTAGGAGATTCAGACTATTATCTGGGAGACCCAGGATGAATTCCCCACCCGTGCCATGGGGTTAATTAATTATCGTACTATAGTGGGTGTAGTACAGGCAAGAGACCACCAATTGTCTGGCAGCCTGAAACTCTAACTCTTTGTGGCGAGCTAGGTTTATTTGGGGGGAGGGGGGCTGAGAGACCTGTGGTGACCTTGGGCCGGTCACACTCTCAGCCTCACCTACCTCACAGGGTTGTTGTGAGGATAAAATGGACGTGATAAGAATGATGGAAGCCGCCTTGAGTCCCCGTTGGGGAGAAAGGCAGAGAAGAAGAGAAGGGATTTATACCCCGCCCTTCACTCGGCGTCTCAGAGCGGCTTACAAACTCCTTCCCCGTTCCCCTCAACAGACACCCTGTGAGATAGGTGGGGCTGAGAGAGCTCTTTCGAGAACTGCTCCTGAGACAACAGCTCCGAAAGAACTTGTGAATGACCCAAGGTCACCCCAGCAGCTGCATGTGGAGGAGGGGGGAATCAAGCCCGGTTCTCCCAGATTAGAGTCCATGCTCCTGACCACTACACCAAAATGCGTACAAACAAATTAAATAAATTTGTGGTGAGGGGAATTTTTAGGGGAGGCAGTTGGCTCCCTGGTCCCATTCTAGGTCAGCCTCAAAGGTGGGGAGTTCTGAAAGCGGCTTAAAAATAATACACAGCTGAGGGGGCCATCTGGTGGCAGGAACATGGAATTTGCAATCCACGGCAAAGACATTTGGTTTCACTTCACCAAAATCTGGAGTCTCGTTATGGAGAGAGCAAAGAACATTAGGAGTCTGCCAGCAACTGCACACTGTCCCCAAATTGCAGAAGAAATAAAGGCATCTGGAAATAAAAGCCACGTCATATAAAAGCCAAGTGCTCCCGAAATGGTTTTAAAAGAAATCTTTATTTTCCACCTTCTCCTTGGATTGTATGACACAAAGGGGTGACAGAGGGAATTCTGGTGCTTTTATAGGTTGTCAATGGAATAATGTTGGCTGCATTTGGAGGGCAGGAAATGTTTCAGTCAGAGAGAAAAAAGTCAAAGTGGAAGTATGAACACTTCCTTGCGTTCATTTTGATTCAGCTCAGGAAATCCACACAGAGAGAATAATAAAAGTGCCAGGAAGGAGTCCAGAAATCGCTCAAGGGGTTCGGGGACCCTCGAACAGTGTGACTAATCAGCCCGCTTTTAAAGCCTGGACATATAAAAAAAAGAAATAAATGCCCATGAGCATGTGCAGAGAGCTTCCTCTAGCCGATGGATGGCCACAGCCCACCTCAAAATAGGCTGAGATCAGGTGAACGCATCATCCCTTGTTTCTTTTAATTGTGAATCCCCGTGGGTATTGGGGTTCCCAACTTTGCCCCACCAAAGGCCTGCACTCGCCCACAGCTAGTCACGCTTGGTCAGAAACATCAGTCAATGCCAGGATTTGAACTCGTGGTAGGTCCTGAACCTATGGAACGTCATGCAAGGGTTCAAGCTTGGGCACCCACCCACGATTCTGGCCAAGACGGGAATTGCATGGTAATAAGACAGAGATATGAGGAAGCCCGCTGGACAGCCAGGGCTAGTTTTGGGCAGGAACGCACAGGAACGGAGTTCCGGCTGGCTCCTGAGTTGGCCACGCCCAGCAGGAACTCATTAGCATAACAGGCCACACCCAACAGCAGAAACTCATTAGGATTGGCTACATTAGGGGTGTGTGGCCTAACATGCAAGGGAGTCCCTGCTACAAAAAAAGGCCCTGGGTTTGGACAACAAACAAGGTAAACAGAATAAGAAGCAAAAGGTGGGTGTGGCTGGATGAGCTCACTTCTGGTAACATGGGGGTGCGGCCTAATGTGCTAATGAGCTGTGCTGTCAGGGGTGTGGCCCAATATGCTAATGAGTTCAGGCTGTTGGGTGTGGCCTATTATGCTAATGAGTTCCTCCTGTCCTTTTTCTACAAAAAAGAGCCCTGTACAGCTATAGGCCAGGGCAAGTCATGTGGTAAGGCCCGATTTCACTTCCCCTCCCATTACAACTTCTGGTCTCCTCTTGCAGAGATGGGGATGGTGGGAATCAGTGATACGCCCAGAGATGTTATCAAACAATGGCCCATCGCTAACACAGCGCCCGCAGAGCACGCCACCCCCTACCGTTTCTTCCGGGGCCCCTCCCTCCCGGGCTGGCCCCAAATTAAATTAATGTAATTAACTTTGGTTTAATTAGCTGCCCCCCCCCGAGGCCCCCTCCCCCCAAAGTCCCTAGCGACAGGGCTGATCCAACCCCAGTGCAGCAGAGTAGCTAGAGGAATAGATGAGGAATGAGGAGACGTGAATTCAAATTCTGGCTCAGCCACACAGCTCCCCAGGGCAATGGCCTCCCTGACACCTAGAAGTCTTCATGAGGCTGCTCTGAGGATGGAACGGAAGAAAAGGAGACCTATGGGTGATCCTGCATTGGCTTTACCCTCTATTGTTTTACCAAACCCATGCTGGAACAGAAATTCCCCTCTGCATCGCATGACGCTTTCACTTCCTGTGAGCATCGGATTTTATGGTTGCCTCCACACTAACATCAGTGCATTAAGAAGAAGAAGAAGAAGAAGAAGAAGAGATTGGATTTATACCCCGCCCGTCACTACCCAAGGGAGTCTCTGAGCGGCTTCCAAACTCCTTTCCCTTCTCCTCCCCACCACAGACACCCTGGGAGGTAAAAGAAGAGGAAATTGGATTTATACCCTGCCCTTCACTACCCAAGGGAGTCTCAGAGCAGCTTACGAACTCCTTTCCCTTCCCCTCCCCACAATAGACACTCCCTGTGAGGCAGGTGGGGCTGAGAGAGAAGAAGAAGAAGAGATTGGATTTATACCCCGCCCTTCACTACCCAAGGGAGTCTCAGAGCGGTTTACAAACTCCTTTCCCTTCCCCTCCCCACAACAGACACCCTGTGAGGAAGGTGGGGCTGAGAGAGCTCTTTTCAGAACCATCCTTGAGAGAACAGCTCTGAGAGAACATGTGACTGACCCAAGGTCATCCAGCAGCTGCAAGTGGAGGAGTGGGGAATCGAACCCGGTTCTCCCAGATTAGAGTCCGCGCACTTAACCACCACACCAAACTGGTTGTGTTGTGAGCAGGTGATTTGGCTCCTGCATAAACTAGTTTCCTCGGGGGCCCTTCTTTATGAGCGAAGGCAAAAATGTGTGAGTCGGAGGCTCAAAAACTGTGAGCTAGCTCACGCTCACTCAGCTGAGAGGGAACACTGCACTCCATGCCGCTTTCACTTCCTTTGAACGTCGGATTTTATGGTACCATCTGCATAGATTTTTGGCCATTCAGGGTTGACTTTGCAGTCAGTACAGCGTTGGCCCCGGGGGTGTCTGAATGTGGTTTTGAGCTGCACCTTTTCCTCAGCGTTGAGGAAATGTGGAGCGAATGCCAGATGCTGAGTTGCCTTATATTGACAATCCTTGGGAAAATAAAATAAAAAAAACCAATCAGACTCCACACTCAGAACTTTCTGGAAGAAGGAAGCACCTGCTTGGGAGATGGGGGCGGCTGGGTGACAAGGTGGACCAGTGTCCAATTTACCTGTGGATGTAAGAAACCAAAAAGGATCTAGCGTCACTCAAAGGGTGTGAGCCTTCCGCCAGAGAAATATTTACCCGTCTCCTCAGCAAGGCTCCCTCTAAGCTGTGGAGTCCTGTGAGCAAAAATTCTACTTGGTGAGCTCCTGGCATTAAAGTTGTGAGCGAGCTATTTGGCTGCTGCATGAATTAGTTTGCTCTGGAGCCATCCTTCCTGTGAGCCGGAGGCTAAAAAACTGTGAGCTTGCTCACACTAACTCAGCTTAGAGGGAACACTGCTCCTCAGCACTCTCTTGGGCTTCCAGACAAATTACTCTGAAGACCTGCCAAGTCTTTCTCAAGCAAGTTTCACAGTCCACTTTCAGGGAAAACTCAAAGGCCTCACACCACGGGGGTCTCCCTGCTCCCCTAGCCTCTTTTCACCAGGGTGTGGGCATTTTCTTTTTAAACCACCCATTAAATTTAACACAAAGCTTCTTTGGAGATGACAGTCGTCGCCCTGCGTCTCTGGAACTCAACGACGCTTGTTATTACCCCATATTTTAAGAGCCTGGCTTATTTTAAGAGACCGTGAAGACTTTCCTCGTGTAAAATAGGCACGTGTGACAAAGCTTCATTCTTTGTATGATTTCTTTCCGCTATTAAGACAAGGCAATTGACTGAAAGACATTTCTTTGAATGTTTCAACATACACCAGGGGTCCTCAACACTTCGCTCAGGGCACCCACCAAGGGTTTTTCGAATGTGGGCGGAGCCAGGTGTGGCTTTTGCCCAGCTAGCCTTCTGATTGGTCATGGACCACTGGAGACTTGATTGGCTGCGCAGATTTTTAAAAACACGGCTCCGGCGGCAGCTGCCACCACAGCACAAGGCTCTTCACTGCGTGACTGAAGGTAGGCCGCAGCAGCCATTTTGTGGTTGTTTCCGCCATGCTGTGTCAGAATTCCAAAGGTGCCCTCAGGGTCAGAAAGGCTGCGGACTAGTGCTCCCTCTAAGCCGAGTTAGTGTGAGCTAGCTCACAGCTTTTTAGCCCTTGGCTCACACATTTTTGTCTTAGCCAGGGCTATTTTTGGGCAGGAACGCACAGGAACGGAGTTCCGGCTGGCTCCCAAGTTGGCCACGCCCAGCAGGAACTCATTAGCATAATAGGCCACACCCAACAGCAGAAACTCATTGGGATTGGCTACAATTAGGGGTGTGTGGCCTAACATGCAAAGGAGTTCCTGCTACAAAAAAAGGCCCTGGGTTTTGACAACAAACAAGGTCAACAGAATAACAAGCAAAAGGTGGGTGTGGCTGGATGACCACACTTCTGGTAACATGGGGGTGCGGCCTAATGTGCTAATGAGCTGTGCAGTCAGGGGTGTGGCCCAATATGCTAATGAGTTCCTGCTGGGCTTTTTCTACAAATAGAGCCCTGGCTCGGGACGGGTGGCTCCAGAGCAAACCAATTCATGCAGCAGCCAAATCGCTCGCTCACAGCTTTCATGCCAGGAGCTCACAAAGCAGAATTTCTGCTCACAAGAATCCACAGCTGGGGACCCCTGACAGAAACTCTGTTTTTTTTCTTTTTTTAAAAAAATGTTCTTTTTGAGAATAATTCATTGGAGGCGAAAAGTGGATCGTAAAACCTCAAAAGTAAAAAGGTAACGAACATGGCTTTAAGCTCACCAAATTGATTGCAGGTCCGAAGCCCCCTTCTTTTCCCAATTCACAACAAAGTGCCCAAAGGCAAACAGCCTTCCTCCAGGGTTTGTCAACAGTGGTGGCGAACCTATGCCACGGGTGCCAGAGGTGGCACTCAGAGCCCTCTCTGTGGGTACGCGTGCCATCGCCCCAGCCAGGCCCAGACCATCATTAAAGTGTCGAATTCTCTGCCAAATAATTTTAAGTAAATGAAAGCATTTGGGATTGCTTTCCTTAATTTGTTTGGATCATCTTATGTTAAATTATGAGTTGTTTTTTCTAAAGCAAAACTTCAGTATTCAGGTTAAATTGCCGTGTTGGCACTTTGCGATAAATAAGTGGGTTTTGGGTCGCAGTTTGGGCACTCGGTCTCTAAAAGGTTCGCCATCACTGGACTATACCATGTTATACTCAAAGGTAGACTGCCTCTGTCACAGGAGGTTTCCTTTGGCCACCAGGGATCATATTCATCAATGAATCCTCCTGCATAAACTGGTCTAATCCATTTTTACAAAGCCCGTGGAATTCACTGCCACCACGTTTCACGGCAATGAATGCCTTAAACACATTTTTGCCCTGGGTGAAGGAAGGCGTTTTCCCCAACCATCCCGAATCTATAGGCAAACCATGTCTCGTTCAGTATTCTTATGACCCCCCCCAAAAAACAGCAGTCTTCGCTCTCCTGCCCCACCCTGTGGAGTCCCTGCCCAAAGTCTGACTCAGAACGCACACATACGCACACACCCCTCCCCAAATACCCCTCCCCCATTTACGCTGCACAGCCGATTTCGCCCCTTTATCTTTGCCAGTCTTCAACGGCGGACTGCAAACGGCGTGCGGGGACACTGGGGTGCCTCTGTTCTTCAGCCAGGGGCCGGGAGAAGAGGAGGGAGTAGTGGTACGCTTTGACGTAGTCGTCCACCACGGGGGCCTCCCCGAGGGACGGGCGGACACAGAGAGGGGGCTGTGGGGTGGTTGAGAGACAGCCGGCTGTGGGGGAGGCCCGCTCAGACTTGATGCTGACCGGCGGGTGCGAGGGAGGGGCAGCGGAAGTCAGGGGAGGCTGGTCGGCCACTCGACTGCTCGGCCTGTCAGAAAAGAAAAAGGCAGAAGATTATCAGAAGAGCTCCATGACCCTTCCGGCTTGGCGTCCCCCTTTGCCACAGTGGTCAATCACGCCCACTAGAGGATTGGGAGCAAATATGGATGAATAGCATCTTGCTGGAAAGATATCTCCCCCCCTAACATTCAAACTTGGTACAAGAAGCTGTAGAATCAGTTCATTATGGAAAGCATCACTGATAAAGTTAACAGAAATAAAAGGAACGTCGTACATTTTGGGTTCGAAGCTAAATGGATGCCAATTTTAGAAGCTCTATCAGACAAAAAATTTATCTCAGCATCCTGGGATAACTATGTTAAATGGTTGTGAGGATTTTTTATGGTTCAAATAAAATATAGTAAGTAGGCTTTGGTAAAACTTGATTTGTGGGTAGTACTTTGTGTTTAATATGGTTAGATATATCATTGAATGTCTACAGATATTCTTGAGGGCAGAAGACACTTGGTTGTATCTAAAGCAACAAACAGTACAGGCATCAATTACAACTTGAGGCTAGAATAAGTTACTTCGTTCAAAGATTTATTGAAGAATGTATCATTCTTTAAAGCTTAATTTTTGTAATTAGTGTGTTGGTTTGAATGTATAACTGTTCTTATGACCTTTATGTATATTTTTATTGTTATATTTGTTTTATTGTTTTAATCCTACCAATAAAATGTTAATGAGAAAAATGTTAACATGACTAATGCTGTTGCTTATAAAGAAAATATGTATAAGATGTTTGATAGATGGCATGTTACTCCAGATAGGTTAGCAAAGCAAGGCGGTAATTGTTCAGATAAATGTTAGAAGTGTAAAAACAAGATAGGCACATTTTATCATATGTGGTGGTTATGTGATGTTTCAAAAAAACTTTTGGAAATGGGTACATTGTATAATGGAAAAAATAGTAAGATGTAACATCCCCTTTACTCCAGAATTGCTATTGTTAAATATTTTTCCAAAAGAATTTGAGGAAACGGAAGGATACCTGATTGTATACATGTCAACGGCAGTAAGGATATTATATGCCAAATATTGGAAGAATCAAGAAACACCAACTAAACAGGAATATATTAATAAACTTTTAGAAGCGGCGGAAATAGACAAACTAACTATGGAAATGAGAGGCACGAAGAAGTGGACATTTCAAAAAACCTGGAAGAGACTATATGATTGGTATAATGTGAATGGAGTTAAAGATTAAACTGATATGGCAAAAATAATATTTGAGTATGTAGTAATACATAATAATGGAATTAGAGAATATTAACAAATGTTAGAGAATAATGAAGCGATGGATTAGGTGTAGTAACAAACTGTAATAAGTCTCTTGGTTTATATGTTGTTTGTTGTAGTTGTTTATGTCTGTGTTTAGGAATATAAGAAAACAATAAATGTGTACCTTCGGGTACTTTAAAAAATAAATCACGCCCCCTAGCAGCTGTGGGGAGAAGGGCTCAGAACACACAGGAGCCAGGGGATTGGGCTGCCAATCTCCAGGCAGTTACAGTAGCCAGAGAGACCACGGGATCAGTAAATGGAAAATAAACAACAACAGGTAAAGGGGGTTCCCTTGCTCGAAAGCCAGTCGAATCCGACTCTAGGGATGCGGTGGTCATCTCCGTTTCCAAGCCGAAGAGCCAGCGCTGTCCAAAGATGTTTCCGTGGTCATGTGGCCGGCATGACTAAACATCAAGGCGCACGGAATGCTGTTCCCTTCCCAACGAAGTGGTACCTATTTATCTACTTGCAATTTCTTGCTTTCTAACTGCTAGGTTGGCAGGAGCTGGGGCCAGAGACGGGAGCTCACTCCATCACGCGGCACCCGGGTCTCGAACTGCTGAACTACCGACCTTCCGGCCTGCAGTTCAGCTTCTTAACCACTTGGCCAATGACAACCATGATATAATTGCGAAAAGTCAATTCAATTTTCCAAGTGTTTGATAAATATTAACACATTTCTGTGAAATCGTGTGGACGTACACAGGGGTCATTTAGTAGAAAAAGAGGTACAGGCGCTCATTAGCATAACTCATTTGCATATGCCACACCCCCTGACATCACCGGAAGTGTGTCAGAAGGCAACACCCACCGCTCAGGCTCCACTGGACTGTTTTGGATTGCTAGCTATGGGGGGGGGGCGGGAAATGCACAGATCTGCCCTCAGAGAGGGAGAGCTTGTACCTGAAGGCGGGCCGGGGGGGCTCTGCAACTTACCTGGCTGCTTCTTGCTCCTCATGGCCCGACTGAGGGCTGCTGGGAGCTGAGGGCGGAGCTTGTTGCACGTGCCCGCCCCCTGGGCTCCTTACTGCCGGAGTTCCGCTCCTGTGCACTCCCACAGGAAATGACCGCTGGACATACATATCCTTCACTATAAGAATAACCCAATGACATAATCCTCTTCTCTACTGCAGGACAGTGACTGGCAGTGTTCCCTGTAAGCTGAGTTTAGTGTGAGCTAGCTCACCGCTTTCTAGCCTCCGGCTCACACATTTTTGTCCTAGCTCAGGAAGGATGGCTCCAGAGCCGACTAATTTATGGAGCAGCCAAATTGCTCACTCACAACTTTCATGCCAGTAGTTCACAAAGTAGAACCAGGGGTCATTTCCTGTGGGAGCGCACAGGAGCGGAGCTCCAGCAGTAAGGAGCCCAGGGGGTGGGCACATGCAACAAGCCCCGCCCCCTGCTCCCAGCAGGCCTCAGTTGGGCCACAAGGAGCAAGCGTCTACGTAAGTTGCAGAGCCCCCCCCCCAACTTCAGGTACAAGCTCTCCCTCCTCTGTGAGGGCAGATCTGCATGCCCCCCCCAATAGCTAGCAATCCAAAACAGTGGAGAACTGGTATGTGCTACAACCAATGTTCCCTCTAAGCTGTGGAGTCTTGTGAGCAAAAATTCTACTTTGTGAGCTGCCTGCATTAAAGTTGTGAGCAGGTGACTTGGCTACTGCATAAGTTAGTTTGCTTTGGAGCCCTCCTTCCTGTGCTAAGACAAAAATATGTGAGCCGGAGGCTAAAAAACTGTGAGCTAGCTCACACTAACTCAGCTTAGAGGGAACACTGGCTACAACGTCTAAACAATGGAGAACTACGAAATAATTTGACGTTGTGTCCGGATGTTTGATAACAACGTTTCAAAGTTCATCCTTCATCAGGGTGTTCCCTTTAAGCTGCTGTGGTTTTCATACTGTTCATATTCTGTGAACAGTTCAATACAAAATCAGACGCCAATCTCCAACATGTAGTCAGCTTCAATAGCTTCAGACTTGCAGCGGGACCGGCTGTTTACATTTTGTACTTTTTCATTGCAGCTGCTTTGTATACACCATTCTCTATTACATGTTCTTCAGCTTTTCGGCAAGTTGTCATTGTTAAGTCTGTTAACTACAATTGCTTTTGTCTTCTACTATCATTATATAGTAGTGTAGTGAACATTATTGAATGCCGTGAGTCCCACATGTCAATGACGCATTAAGAGAAGAAGTACTTTTCTTTTAGTACTTTTTTTCTTTTAGTACTTTTTTTCTTTTAGTACTTTTTTTCTTTTAGTACTTTTTTTCTTTTAGTACTTTTTTTCTTTTAGTACTTTTTTCTTTTTAGTACTTTTCCCTGGCCCTTCCAGAGAGGAAGAGGAGGAGGAGGAGACCCAGGTTCAAATCCCCACTTGTACCATGGAAGCTCCTTGGGTGACCTTGGGCCAGTCGCACGCTCTCAGCCTAGCCTACCTCCTAGGGCTGTTGTGAGGATAAAAGGAGGAAAGGAGGATGGAAGGTGCTTCACAACCCCATGGGGGAGAAAGGCGAGGCATAAATGAAGCATACAAAGGAACGCTTGCTTCATCAGCCCTGAGCCGAGCCTTACAAACCCCTGTCCCGTTTCTCCTCCCTGATCTTTTCTCTAAATCGGGAGGATCGGATTCGAAACCCCCTGGCTGGCCTCGCCTCAGTCCCTCTTTCTCTCGCTCAGCCTCATCCGGCTCACAGAGTGGTGGTGGTTGTCAGGACAAAATGGCGGAGGGGAGAATGAGATTGTAAGCTGCTTTTGGGAGAAAAGCACAGCAAAAACACCTAAGGCCCAAGAGATCCCGACCGTAGTGCTCTCTGGGGTATACAGGGGTTGGGGTCTCAAAATCGATTGACCCTCCTGGGCCCCAAGGATGCCAGGCTTGCTACCAGTAGGTTCCAGGGCCTTTTCAGTGGCGGCCCCATCCTGGTGGAATGAGCTCCCGGATATCAGGGCCCTGTGGGACCTTTTACAGTTCCGCGGGGCCTGCGAGACGGAGCTCTTCCGCCAGGCTTCCAGCTAGGGTGCCGCCACCACTATAGAGCCCTGGCTCTGGGTTCTTGACCCCTAGCCTTGGTTTCTGACGTCTAGCCTGCGCTGTAAAAAGATCTTGAGCGGAATGACAGCTAAGCTTTGTGTTCTCTGAAAGTAGGCCATCTTGAATAACTAACGAATCATCTTCAGCACTTTATGAAATTGTATTAGTTATACTGGCATTGTTTTAGATGATTTTATGTTGTTCTTATTTAAAAAAAAATATTTTCCATATTTTCCGCAAACTAAACATTTTCTTAGATTACATAAATTTGTAGAGTTGTTAAAACAAGTTACAAATCTTATACAACTTATTACTTAGTTACTTATTAAGCCGTTACATCCTTTATCCACTTATATACTCTTATCCATCTATTATTCTGTATATTTTGATCTTTACCTTGAAGTAATAAACTCAGACTATCCATTTGTGCCAATTCTAAGATTTTTGATATTAAGTCCTCTTTGGAGGGTATTTTATCTGACTTCCAATTTTAGGCCACAAGTATTCGCGCCGCCGTTATAATATATACTATTAGATATATACCTTGCTTTACATAACCTTTTTGGACCATATTCAGTAAATAAATTCCAGGGGTTAACTCAACTTCTACATTCATTATTTCTACAATAATTTTATATACCATTTCCCAATATTTTTGAATTTCACTACATTTCCATCACATGTGGTAAAAGGTCCCCACATTTGCTTTACATTTCCAACATCTGTTGGATGCTTGAGGGTAACTTAACTTTATTTATGAATTGACAGCAGGCTGGGGTACAAATGGAATAAATAAATAAATAAATAAATAAATAAATAAATAAAACATCCCTTGCTGGGAACACGCTCTGATCCCTTGACTGATCGGGTTGTCGATTCCCATTCCTTCTCCAGCTCTACGATAACCCTTTTGTGATATTGATTTACATCCTTCGTGCCCTGCTGCTCTCCAGAGCCAGCTGTGCTGCGGCAGTTAAGAGCGGCGGACTCTAATCTGGGAGAACCGGGTTTGCATCCTCACTCCTCCACATGCAGCCAGCTGGGTGACCTTGGGTCAGTCACCAGTTCTCCCAGAGCTCTCTCGGCCCCGCCTGCCTCACAATACGTGCCTGTTGTAGGGAGAGGAAGGGAAGGCGATTGTACGCCGCTCCGAGACTCCTTCAGGCGGTGAAGGGTGGGATATAAAACCAACTCTTCATCTTCTTCCTCAACGAAAACCAAAAGCAGCTGACCTCATTATCCTCTGCTTTACCCTCACAACAACCCGGTGAGGTCTGTGAGGCGGAGAGAGTGTGCCTGGTCCAACGTCACCCGATGAGCTTCCATAGAAGAGTGGGGATTCGAACCCGAGTCGCCCAGGTCCAATGCTCCCTCTAAGCTGTGGAGTCTTGTGAGCAAAAATTCTACTTTGTGAGATGCCGGCATTAAAGTTGTGAGCGAACAATTTGGCTACTGCATAAATCAGTTTGCTCTGGAGCCCTCCTTCCTGAGACAAGACAAATATGTGTGAGCCGGAGGCTAAAAAACGGTGAGCTAGCTCACACTAACTCAGCTTAGAGGGAACACTGCCCAGGTCCTAGTCAAGCACTCTAACCACTACACCGCCCTGGGGCTCAAGGTAACCAAAGGGCAGACAGTACTTCAAACACAGCTGCACCATCACAGAACCAGCACTGCTGTCAGATGGCCATCTAGCCCAAGGGTGTCGAACTCATTTGTGATGAGGGCCGGACCTGACATAAATGAGACCTTGTTGGGCCGGGCCATGTGTGTCATAGGTGGTAATGCCAGGTTAGCAGAGATATAAACTTTATAAAGGACACAGACCAACACAATTAAAAGATTTTTAAAAACTTTAAATAACACATTTCCAGTGAGTTTGACACCCCTGGTTCTAGCCTCTGTCTGAAAACCTCCAAGGAAGGAGAGCCCACCACCTCCCGAGGAAGCCTGTCCCACTCAGAAACCGCTCTGTCAGGAAGTTCTTCCTACTGTTTAGCTGAAAACTCTTCTGATTTAATTTCAACCCGCTGGTTCCGGTCAGATCTTCTGGGGCCACAGAAAACAACTCCGCCCCATCCTCTAGATGACAGTACTTGAAGATAGGGACCATATCACCTCTCAGTCGTCTCAGTCAAGGATTGGCCAGCCGCATTCTTGGATTTGTTCAAGAAATTGGAGAGAAACAGAAAGCACCTGAGCAGCTAACCCATGCAGCAAGCCACCAAGACCTCCTTGGTGCAAAGCACAGCGTAAGCCACAAGGTGGCGCCAGATACCAGAGCCCATCAATGGCCTCCAGTCCAACTTGCCGCATCAGCCTTGGAACAATTCTTCAGAAAAACTTTTGCGGTCAAAATACCAAGCAGCAAAATCCCCCTCTCCCTCCTCCTTGCAGTCCTTTCTAACAAAATAAAAAAATAATTTGGGCCAGGATTTCAGTTCTCTGCTTTTGCCGATGCGTTTAACCTGCGTCTCCTGCCAACCTAGCAGTTCGAAAGCAAGAAATTGCAAGTAGATAAATAGGTACTGCTTGGGTGGGAAGGTAACAGCGTTCCGTGCACCTTGGTGTTTAGTCATGCCGGCCATATGACCACGGAAACGTCTTCGGACAGCACTGGCTCTTCGGCTTTGAAACGGAGATGAGCACCACAACCCTAGAGTCGGATTCGACTGGCTTTCGAGCAAGGGGACCTTTACCTTTACCTTAAGACAACTGATCTCCAGGAGACTGTTGGAAGTGATGGACTTTGGGCTGTCTCTTAGCCTTCAGAATTCCGTTAGTAAGAAAAGTAATGTGCCCGCTTTCTAAGAATCACCCTACACAATGGATGAGGACTTTTGTATTCCCTTTTGGAATATGCAATCTATGGAATAATGGAAGACACAATTCTGTTGTTTTGATGTCGTTCGGAAGAAGTTGCCAACGAAATGGAAGTTTACTCCAGGGAAATTTTGTCAACTTGGTTCATTGCTATAAGTCTTCTGAGGACTTCTTATTCAATCCGTGCTTTACCGTAGACTTTGTTATCATTATATACTTACCGGACGTGTCTATATTCATCTGCCATTATAATATTCACTTTATGTTCAAGTGTGCAGTCTTCTTTTTGTGTATTACAGCGCTTGCCTTCACAGCTTTGTGCATACTATCCTTTCAGGGGTCGTTTCGTAGAAAAAGAGGTGCAAGAGCTCATTAGCATAACTCACTAGCATGGCTTATTTGCATATGCCACACCCCCTGACATCACCGGAAGTGTGTCAGAAGGCAACACCCACCGCTCACGCTCCACTGGACTGTTTTGGATTGCTAGCTATTGGGGGGGGGGAACATGCAGATCTGTCCTCATAGAGGAGGCAGAGCTTGAACCTGAATAAAACTTGGTCTTAAAGGTGCCACTGGACCAGGGGGGCAGGGGGGGGCTCTGCAGCTTACCTGGCTGCTTCTTGCTTTGACTGAGGGCTGCTGGGAGCAGGGGGTGGGGCTTGTTGCATGTGCCCGCCCCCTGGGCTCTTTACTGCAGGAGCCCTGCTCCTGCAGGAAATGACCCCTGCTTGTGATTGATTGTGGCTGTGACCTTCTTGTTTGGATGGACTTCCACACCAGCCAAAGGCCTCTCGGCCCCTTCTCTCCCAGTGTGGTCCGCACGGTCTCTCCTCTGAGGCTTTGGCTCAGGGCTGGGAATGAGCGACTGAGGCGCAGGAGGAAGAGAAAGCTCTGCCCAGGGAGGCCTTCCATAGCCTTTTACTACCTCTCTGCTGGGGAGAAAGGGGCCGAGGGACCGAACAGCACACGTGCCTGCGCGGTGGCCCTGGGATCGGAGACGCCTCCAAATGGGAAACTTTAGAGGCAGGGCTGGTTGCAGATTTGGGGAGGCCCTGGGCGGAGAGTGCCCAGGCCCCCCATCCCACCCGCTGACCCACATGCCTGCACCGCCTTTCCCCACCCTCTTGCAAGTCCTCTCGCCACCGGCACTCATGGATGCCCGCTCTTGCTCACACGCCTGCTCTCTGATGATACTGGGCAGTGCCTACCACAGACAGCAGGCACGGCCGAGGGGGACAAGCAGGTGGGCAGCAGGGAAGGCTCCTGGTCAACGACCGTGGGCCATGCCAGAAACTTGCAAGTGTCATTCCTTCAGCCATGAAAGGGTTAATCTGAAGTTTCTGTAAGCTGATAAGTAGCAAGTTCAGCACGGAACCAATCAGGTGTTGAGTAGATTCTTCGAAACCAAAAAGGGGGAGGGTCTTATGAGGTGACCTTGACTATTGGCTAATGGATATAATGGAAATAGTTCATGCTATTCTGCACATACACAAGAGCTTTGGGGGAAACTTCTATGCCTTCCTTCTTAGGGTCAGAGGGCGCGAAGAAACAATTTGGAGAAGATCAAAACTATAAAGATGAGTTTGTTAAAGTGTTGTTTTCTTTCCATGTAACCCTTTCCCTGATTTTGAAGTCAACTTTTCCTTAGACGTTTTCCTTAGATCACCCACGTCTCTGTGCTGCATTGCCCCACTGAGCTTCATTTACTCTGCTAAATATCCAACACAAGGCCCATAGGCAGGATTTTGTGGCTTGTGGGGCAATTTTTTTTCTGGTGGGACTGACGTTCTCAGTGCAGAAAGAAAAGCCATTTAGCCAACAGAACTCTCAGAAAGGAGACCAGTTTCTTGACACAGAGTTAGAAGGGATCCTAGGGGTCACCTACTCCAACCCCCTTTCTCATTGCGGGGATTTGTCAACTATAGCACCCCACTCTGCTTAAAGGTGTACAGGTGTTTTAAAGTGATTGAAAAATGCATTTACAGCAGGGCTATTTTTGGGCAGGAACGCACAGGAACGGAGTTCCGGCTGGCTCCCAAGTTGGCCACACCCAGCAGGAACTCATTAGCATAACAGGCCACACCCAACAGCAGAAACTCATTAGGATTGGCTACATTAGGGGTGTGTGGCCTAACATGCAAAGGAGTTCCTGCTACAAAAAAGCCTTGGGTTTTGACAACAAACAAGGTCAACAGAATAAGAAGCAAAAGGTGGGTGTGGCTGGATGACCACACTTCTGGTAACTTGGGGTGTGGCCTAATATGCTAATGAGTTGTGCTGTCAATGGTGTGGCCTAATATGCTAATGAGCTCCTGCTGTTGGGTGTGGCCTATTATGCTAATGAGTTCCTGCTGGGCTTTTTCTACCAAAAAAATCCCTGATTTACAGGATAAATTCTTGTGGGGTTGTGCCTTTAAGAAAGGGGGCGGAGCCCCCCAAAGCCCCACTGTGGCTACGGGCCTGTTGAACACCCTGGTAGTCTGTCCCACTTCAGGGTATGCTGACGCTGTCCCTGCACGGAAGGGCTGTGTTGGTCATGCCGCCCCCTTCCACATCTTACCCCAACGATGGGTGTCCAGCAACTGCCATGTCTCGTTGCCACGGAGCCACGGTGCCAGCCTGGAAGCCAAAGGGATGCAAGGAGCCGTCTCCAGAGGGATACTCTGCAGTGCCATTTGGGGGTACCACAGAAAGAAGGAGAAGAAGGAGGAGGAGGAAGAGGAGAAGAAGGAGAGGGAGGAGGAGAAGGAGGAAGAGTAGAAGGAGGAGGAAGAGGAGGAGGAGAAGAAGGAGGAGAGAGAGGAGGAGGAGGAGGAGAAGCAGAAGAGATTTAGAGTCTCAGAGTGGCTTACAATCTCCTTTCCCTCCCGCTCCCCCACAAGAGACACCCTGGGAGGTTGGCAGGGCTGAGAGAGCTCTGACAGAAACTGCCCTTGAGAGAGCAGCTGTGAAAGAACTTGCGACTGACCCAAGGTCACACCAGCAGCTGCATGTGGAGGAGTCGAGAATCAAATCTGTTTCTCTCAGATCAGAGTCCGCGCTCCTAACCATGACACCAAACTGGCTCTCCAGACAAAAGGAAGGACTGCTTGACACACTGATTCAAATGTGGGATTCGCTGCCAGAGGGATGTCACGGGATTGGAGAGACTCCTGGAGAACAAGTCTGTCAGGGGTCACTAGCCATGGTGGCCGAGGGGAACCTCCACAGTCAGAGGCACTGAACCTCTGAAGCCCAGAGCCAGGAGGCAACATCAGGGAAGGCCTCGGCCTCTATGCCCTGTTGTTGGCCCTCCAGAGGAACCGGTTGGACCCTGTGTGAGACAGGATGCTGGACTAGAGGGACCACTGGTCTGACCCAGCAGAGCTCTTCTTATGTTCTTATCAGGGAAGGCCTCAGCCTCTACGCCCTGCTGTTGGCCCTCCAGAGGAACTGGATGGCCCCCGTGTGAGACAGGATGCTGGACTAGATGGACCACTGGTCTGACCCAGCAGGGCTCTTCTCATGTTCTTATCAGGGAAGGCCTCGGCCTCTCTGCCCTGTTGTTGGCCCTCCAGAGGAACTGGTTGGCCACTGTGTGAGACAGGATGCTGGACTAGAGGGACCACTGGTCTGATCCAGCAGGGCTCTTCTGATGTTCTTCTCAGGGGAAGGCCTCGGCCTCTCTGCCCTGTTGTTGGCCCTCCAGAGGAACTGGTTGGCCACTGTGTGAGACAGGATGCTGGACTAGAGGGACCACTGGTCTGACCCAGTAGAGCTCTTCTGATGTTCTTATCAGGGAAGGCCTCGGCCTCTGTGCCCTGCTGTTGTTGGCCCTCCAGGGGAACTGGCTGGCCCCTATGTGAGGCAGGATGCTGGACCAGATGGACCACTGGTCTGACCCAGCAGGGCTCTTCTTATGCTCTTATGAGGGAAGGCCTCAGCCTCTATGCCCTGTTGTTGGCCCCCCAGAGGAACTGGCTGGCCCCTGTGTGAGACAGGATGCTGGACCAGATGGACCATTTGTCTGATCCAGCAGGGCTCTTCTTATGTTCTGATGAAGGCCTCGGCCTCTATGCCCTGTTATTGGCCTTCCCGAGGAACTGGTTGGACCCTGGGTGAGACAGGATGCTGTACTAGATGGACTACTGGTCTGATCCAGCAGGGCTGTTCTGATGTTCTTATGCAAAGGAAATGACAACCAGAGAACTCTGTTGTTCCAGTAAGCACAGAAGCCTCTTCCCTTGTACACCAGGCCTGGCCAACCCAGAGACTTCATACTACCTGCCAGTCACAGGGAACTGAACACCCACCCACCCCAATTTCCTCCCCCATCTGTAGACAGCTTCTCAGTAGCTCCCAAGAGTCAGGCCCGATTTCTGGCCACATCAGCATCCCAGAAGGTGACCTTACCTGCTTGGCTGCAGGGGAGAAAAGGATAACCCGGGAGACCGTGTCCGGGAAGAGAGCTACTTCCGGAGGGCAACACGGGGCTCATGGTCTGGAAGCTGGGATATAAGGAACGCTGCTGGGAAAATAATTGAGAAGGGGGAGATCACAGGTGTCCGGCAACACTGCCCCCCACCCCATCCTGACCACAAGAGCTGCCTGCGTGCAAAAGAAGAACGGTGAACCCTAATTAGATAGGGTCCCTTTCCCGTTCTTGCCCGCCCTGCCAGTGCTGGATCACTCCACCTTCCAGCATAGGATTGCCAACCTCCAGGTGGGGTCTGGAGTTCACCCAGATGACAACTGAACTCCTGTGGGTCTCTAAGGTGCTATGGACTATAATCGAACTGTACTACTGGAGACGGACACAGCTACCCAATTAGGGACGGGCTGTGGCTCAGTGGCAGAGCATCTGCTTGGCATGCAGAAGGTCCCGGGTTCAATCCCCGGCCTCTCCAGTTGAAGGGACGGGAAAGACCTCTGCGTGAGACCTTGGAGAGCCGCTGCCAGTCTGAGTAGGCAATACCGAGTTTGATGGACCGAGGGTCTGACTCAGTAAAAGGCAGTTCACGCTCCCGCTAAGCTGTGGAGCCTTCTGAGCAAAAAGTCTACTTTGTGAGCGACTGGCAATAAAGTTGTGAGCGAGCGATCGGGCTGCTGCTAAAAAGAGTTTGCTCTGGAGCAGTGTTCCCTCTAAGCTGGGTGAGTGTCAGCCAGCTCACAGTTTTTTAGCCTCCGGCTCACACATTTTTTGCCTTTGCTCAGGAAGGACGGCTCCAGAGCAAACTAATTTAGGCAGGAGTCAAATTGCTCACTCACAACTTTAATGCCAGGAGCTCACGGAGTAGAATTTTTGCTCACAAGCAGGGGTCATTTCCTGCAGGAGCGCACAGGAGCGGAGCTCCGGCAGTAACGAGCCCAGGGGTCGGGCACATGCAACAAGCCCCACCCCCAGCTTTCAGCGGCCCCAGCCCACAAGGAGCAAGAACCTTCCTTCCTTCCTTCCTTCCTTCCTTCCTTCCTTCCTTCCTTCCTTCCTTCCTTCCTTCCTTCCTTCCTCCCCTTCCCTTCCCTTCCCTTCCCTTCCCTTCCTTCCCTCTCATTTCCTTCTCAGTCCAGTGGCACCTTTAAGGCCAAGTTTTATTCAGGAACAAGCTCTCCCTCCTCTGTGATCAAAGATCTGCGCATTCCCCCCCCCCAGCTAGCAATCCAAAACAGTCCAGTGGCACCTTTAAGGCCAAGTTTTATTCAGGTACAAGCTCTCCCTCCTCTGCGAGGACAGATCTGCACGTTCCCCCCCCCCAATAGCTAGCGATCCAAAACAGTCCAGTGGAGCCTGAGCGGTGGGTGTTGCCTTCTGACACACTCCCGGTGATGTCAGGGGGCGTGGCATATGCAAATAAGTTATGCGAATGAGTTATGCGAATGAGCTCCTGCACCTCTTTTTCTACGAAATGACCCCTGCTCACAAGACTCCACAGCTTAGAGGGAGCACTGCTCTGGAGCCGTCTTTCCTGAGCCAAGACGAAAATGGGTGAGCCAGAGGCTAAAAACCCCGTGAGCTAGCTCACACTCATTCAGCTTAGCGGGAACAGTGATGTGCACCTACCTGAGACTGATCCCCAGATGACAGAAGTCCGCTCCCCAGAGGAAATGAAAGCTTCAGGGAGTGGACTCAGTGGCATCATGCCCTCCCGAGCCCCACCTCCCCCTGCAAAACCTGGCACCACCTCCAAACTGGCAGGAGTGCTCCAACCCAGAGCCGGCAACCCTAAGAGGTACAAACATTGGCCCTCCTGCCCTGCCCGGAGAAGGGAGTGAAGTGGCACTCACAGCCGACGCCACGTTGTTCCTGCCACCGGAATGGTGCCCTTCGGTCCGACGGGCATCAGCCCCCAGATACAGTGGGGGTGGGGTTCTGTTGGACAGCGCGCGACTCAGGTTGCCATGCGAGAAGATCGGATAGCTGACACCTGCTGGGAGAGACCCAGGGAAAACATCAGTCTGAGGTCACCGTGCAGGGACACAACCCAGGAACGGTAGACTTCACCCCGCGCCATGCCAGTGGAGACAGAGAATCGCAAATGGCTGAACCCTGTTGTGAGTGTTAAGAGCGGCAGACTCCAATCTGGAGAACCGGGGTTGGTTCCCCACTCCTCCTCCAAGATTAAGCCAGCTCTCTCAGTCACAGCTCTCTCAGAGCTCTCTCAGTCCCGCCTTCCTCACAGGGTGTCTGTTGTGGGGAGGGGAAGGGAGAGGAGTTCGTAAGCCGCTCTGAGACACCTTTGGGTAGTGAAGGGCGGGGTATAACTCCAATCTCTTCTTCTCCTTTTACCTCACAGGGTGTCTGTTGTGGGGAGGGGAAGGGAGAGGAGTTCGTAAGCCGCTCTGAGACACCTTTGGGTAGTGAAGGGCGGGGTATAACTCCAATCTCTTCTTCTCCTTTTACCTCACAGGGTGTCTGTTGTGGGGAGGGGAAGGGAGAGGAGTTCGTAAGCCGCTCTGAGACACCTTTGGGTAGTGAAGGGCGGGGTATAACTCCAATCTCTTCTTCTCCTTTTACCTCACAGGGTGTCTGTTGTGGGGAGGGGAAGGGAGAGGAGTTCGTAAGCCGCTCTGAGACACCTTTGGGTAGTGAAGGGCGGGGTATAACTCCAATCTCTTCTTCTCCTTTTACCTCACAGGGTGTCTGTTGTGGGGAGGGGAAGGGAGAGGAGTTCGTAAGCCGCTCTGAGACACCTTTGGGTAGTGAAGGGCGGGGTATAACTCCAATCTCTTCTTCTCCTTTTACCTCACAGGGTGTCTGTTGTGGGGAGGGGAAGGGAAAGGAGTCTGTAAGCCGCTCTGAGACTCCCTTGGGTAGTGAAGGGCAGGGTATAAATCCAATCTCTTCCTCTTCTTCTTCCTCTTCTTCCAGCCTGGTTTCAGCTTGCTGTTGCCCCGGTTTATTTGGATGCTGTTTTGCCCTGGACATGAATGGCCTCAACTCGAACACAGAAAATCTGGAGCGGCAGGCAAATGCGGAGAGGACCTTTATTCATTTACTTCATTCATACCCCCACCTTTCTCCCCACTGGGGATCCAGAGTGGCTCAGAATATTCGCGAGGCCTGCATTTTATTTTCACAACAACCCTGTGAGGTAGGTTAGGCTGCGAGTGCGCGACTGGCCCAAGCTCACCCAGCAGGCTTCCATGGCGGCCCGGGGAATCAAACCTGGGTTTCCCAGATCCTAGTCTGGCACAGTTACCTCTACCCCACACTGGCTCATCCTTCCATTTCTTCTTAACCAAGGAGCAAATGTCTTTCACAACTCTCAAAGGGGAAAGACCACAGCAGAAGCACTCTCAGAAAAGCTGGGGAAACAGTGAACGGAAAGCGAACGGAGAGCTGAAGGGACAAACATCAATGCGGAACTAAAAAAACAAACAAACCCCAACATACATGCCAGGTGAAAGTGGGTGGAAACACAGAACGAAAAAGATACTGCGACGGAGATGCGCTGTGAAAGCGAGGGAAAAGACTGGTGCAGAAAGGGCCTGGGAAGAGAAAGGAAAACCTGGGGTTGCTTACGTCATTGCTTTGGTGGAGAAAAGAGTCCCAGAGGATCCACCCTGCTAACGTATAGGTAAAGGTAACTTCACTTCCCTGGCTTCATTTCCCAAGGGAGTCTCAGAGCGGCTTACAAACTCCTCTCCCTTCCCCTCCCCACCACAGACACCCTGTGAGGTCGGTGGGGCTGGGAGAGCTCTTTCGAGGACTGCTCTTGAGAGAACCTGTGACTGACCCAAGGTCACACCAGCAGCTGCAAGGGGAGGAGTGGGGAATCAAACCCGGTTCTCCCAGATTAGAGTCCGTGCTCCTAACCACGGCACCAAACTGGCCCCCACTGCAGCTGAGTCCGCTTGCTCTGGCCAAGCCTAAGGAAGAATTCCATACCGGATGTGAGGGAACTTGGAGAGGGCCTGGATGGAGTCCCGTGCTTGGGGAGAGCCGGCTTGAACGGCGGCAGACGACTCGGTTGAAGGGGAGACCCTCCTGCGCTGCTCGGCCCCCCCTCGCTTCCAGAGGGGGGAGTCCCCGCCGACGCCCCCTCCAGACTACACAAGGAAGCAGCCGACTGCTAAGAGAGGTGAACAGGCAAAAAGGTTAGGCTGGGGGGTGGGGTGGAGGGGAGAAAGGCCTGTCTAGACTCAGGAAGTGATTACTCACGGTTAGTTTTGGCCGCGACGCACTCAGGTCCACACCCTCACCAAGGCGCCTCAGTTTCCCCACGGGGGCCAAAGCGTCTTCAAGATCCAGTTCCGGGCTCTCCAGACCCAGGCCTTTTCGTTTGAGAGTCTAGAGAACAGGAATAGAGATGTGAAGGCCCGGAAAAAAACCGGAAAAATTCGGGGGGGGGGGAACGGGTTTTTTCCATTTTTTTCCTGAAGCCTTTTTGTTTTTTTCCGAAAAATTGAAAAAGAAAAAAAATTGATTATGGAACGTTTTATTTTAACACGATGAATAAAATATTTTAAGACAAGGTGTTCAAATATTCTCCAAATCATTTCTAAAATATATATATATGGTATCAGATTGATCTAATTTCTGTGCACTGAGGACAAGCAAGTCCTAGGTTACAAACTGAACCCTCCAATGCAAGAACAAGATGCATTTCTTCCTTTAGGAGGTGCGATTGTCAGAAGAAAATAAAAAAGTTTCAGTTTTGTTTTTGCATCTGGGTGGGTATTCTGTTTGAAATAATTGTTTGGATACACTATATTTTTAATATTCTAGTTTTGATAATTTCATGCCAAGTAAAAATGTCCATAGTCATATTTTATGTTCCTAAAGTAACAGAATGACTTTCAATCTGGAAAAGACAAAAGAAATGCTAATGTAGCATTTTTTCAATTTTTCCAAAAATTTCCGTTTCCCCCCGGAAAAAAAAAAAAGTTTTTTTTCCCGAGCTTCAAAATTTCCGGAAATTTTACATCTCTAAACAGGGATAAGGCAGCATAGATCAGGGGTCCCCAACACGGTGCTCGTGGGCGCCAGCTAACATTCTGGAGCCCACCAAGTGTTTTTAGGAGGTGGGCCGCGCCAGATACGGCTTTTGCCCAGCAAGGCAGCATTTTTTTTAAAGGTGCAGATTTTTTAAAAGGTTGCTTTGGCAGCAGCTTCCGTCACAGTACAAGGATCTGCACTGTGTGACTGAAGTTAAGCGGTGGCAGCCATTTTGTGGCTGGCTCCGCCTCCAAAGGCATCCATTTTGATGCTGCGTCCACCGCGCCGTGTCGGAATTCCCAAAGTGCCAAGAGGCTCAAAAAGATTGGGGGCCCCTGGCGTAGGTTCTGAGGCTTATAGAAATCAATGCTCCCTCTAAGCTGTGGAGTCATGTGAGCAAAAATCCTACTTGGTGAGCTACTGGCATGAAAGTTGTGAGCGAGCGATTTGGCTGCTGCATAAATGAGTTTGCTCTGGAGCCATCCTTCCTGAGCTGAGGCAAAAATGTGTGAGCCGGAGGCTAAAAAACTGAGCTCGCTCACACTAACTCAGCTTAGAGGGAACACTGGAAAGGACTGGCATGCTTTTAAACACACGCACGCATATAAATAGTTCATCCGTGGAACTCACTGCCACAAGATGGAATGGCAGCCGCTTGCTTAGAGGGGCTTCAAAAGTAGATTGAACACAGCGAGAGAGAATGGTTCTTTCCATGGCTATTTTGCAATAGCTCTAAATTGAATCTCCATGTTCCAAGACAGAATAAGTGCGAACGTCACTGGAGAACAATAACAGAAAAGAGACTATGGACCAGGGGTGGCCAAACTGTGGCTCGGGAGCCACATGCGGCTCTTTCACACATATTGTGCGGCTCCTGGCAGGGTGGCTGGGGATGCGGAGGGGAGACATGTTTTTCCTTCCTTCCTTCCTTCCTTCCTTCCTTCCTTCCTTCCTTCCTTCCTTCCTTCCTTCCTTCCTTCCTTCCTTCCTTCCTTCCTTCCTTCCTTCCTTCCTTCCTTCCTTCCTTCCTTCCTTCCGCATTCTTTGTTTCTCTCTCTCTCTCTCTTTCTTTCTTTCCACCTCTTTCCTTCTTTCCTTCCCCCCCTCTCTCCCTCCCTCTCTCTCTGACAAATAAATATCATTAGCAAACAAAGAAATATCATTGGACAAATAAATATCATTATCAATATCTGTTTTTACCCCTTTTGCTTTTATTTTCGGCAGTCTCGTTTAGTGTTAATTAAAAAGCAAATTTGCATATTTCTAAGTAAAAATGTGCTTGTAGTATCTGTTCATGTCTCGTGGCTCTCAGACATCTGACATTTATTCTATGTGGCTCTTACATTGAGCAAGTTTGGTCTGATCCAGCAGGGCTCTTCTTTACAGGCCTATATTTTAAATTGAGATGTAGAGCAATCCCAACCTCAATGAACTCAACATACAATATACATGTGAGAATGAAATGGGGAAAGAAATCCAAGACTTACTTGGAACACTCTAGAAACTGAGGGAGTGTGTGGTATAGTGCACCTCTGATGTCCCCAAGAAAAGACAGCGCCCGCCACCCCCCAAAGTTTCAGCGTACTTAAAAAAAAAAAATGGTGCTTTCGGCAACACAAGAAAAGCCATTCTTCTGTCAGTTATGAACAATTTTAATTATGAATCTTTGCACATGTGAAACCCACTTTCCATACAGACAGTAAAAAATAAAGTTTCTTCTTTTAATCAATAAGGAAATGAAGGTGCAGGAGAGCCCAAACGAAGGAGGAGAAAGTCCAGTGGTTAAACCAGAGCTCGACTCCCTGGTATCCGTGTCTGTCATTTTATTCACTAAGCCAGGAGGAAGCAGGGGCCTTCTTAACTAACAAAAATAGACACTAAAACTATATACTACTAAATGTCCACACTGTCAAAAAGGTACGTAGGTTTTGTAGGCCACCGGATGCCTCTGAGAAGCACGCAAGCCGTTTGTGGCTCGTCCCGCAGCACCTAGTGCTCAAAGATAGAGTGCATCTATACACGGAAGCTCCATCTAGCTATTGTGACTAATTGCCTTGGATACATAGGATTTAGGATAGACAGAATGGGGTTTAGGATAGCTAGAATGTGGTTTCCTGAAGTACCAGGGCTTCCTCCACTGAGTCAATGCATCTCATGTTGCAGCTTCCTCTTTTCCTACCTGCCTTCCACTTTCCCCGGCAATATTGTCATTTTCAGTGAGTCCTGTCTTCTCATGCCTTCTCCAAAAGTTAAATCACCCCTTAAAAGCCATTCTAAGGTCCCAATCAGATGGGTATAATAATAATAATAATAATAATAATAATAATAATAATAATAATAATTTCCATTTATTAATCGCTTTCCCCAGTGGGCTCAAAGCGATGTACAGTTACTCAATATAGACAAGGGACTAACAATGTTTGTAGGGGATAGGGAAGACAACATATATTCATTTTTAATTGCACACGCCTTCACTGCCCGGTATAGACGTCTTCTGGCTTGGCTCTGTCGTTTTCCGCACGGCTGTGTGTTGGCCAGGCTTCAGGACCCAAATGTCAATCACCACATTGCCACCGCCTGGCCTGAACATCCATTGCAGGGATTCTTTCATAGCTGAAAAGCTGTTTCGCCTTCCAAGCCTCGACCAGGACGTCCGACCGTCAGCTAACACCCTCCCACAAGGGAGATTGGCGTGCCCACCCTCTCTAAGGAGTGGTTCCCATTTTATCTACTCGCCGAAGCTTTCGAATCGCTGGGTGGATGATGAGCTGGGGACAACAGGCTGGCTGCTCACACCAGTGCGGGGCTTGAACTAACACAGTTCAGATGTTAAGACACTGGGATATACCCACTGTGCCACCACTCCCCGTGCCAGCAATTTAAAGGTAATGACCAGACAGCAACATCTGGGAAACGTGCCTCTTCCGTGATCATCCCGTTTTGCCGCGCTTCGGAGCCGTACTTAAAAGATACTAGTTAAAGTCCGGAGTTTTCGCTTCCCGATGGGCTGATTTCAGACTTTCCCCCGTCTGATCATTCCAGCGCGCAATCCTCCCATCGGCATGGTCTGATGTCAGACCATCCCGAGCGGGCACCATTTTAAAAAATTCTTAGCGATAAACGTGTAAACGCGCAACAGCCGCTCAAACGTTGCGGACAATTTCATGTTTCTGAGCGGCCCGTGAATTTTATGAACTGTGTTAAATTAAAAAGGTACCTAGAGGGAGGTACCACTGCCAGTGCTTTAACCATTCAACTCTGCGCATGCGCGGGAAAACAAGTACACGTTGAGGCGCGGATGCGCATGCGCAAACAGAATTTTTTTAAAAAACCCCGACCGTGTGGCTCCTTCAGGTGTCTAGACAATCCACCGCGGAGTACGCACGCGGGAAGGGGAGCTGTCTGGTCGTGCAACGCTGGATAAAAAAGATTGGGATCAAATTAGAGCTGGGCCAACGGCAGTATTAGTTGCCCGTCTGAACGCACCCTAAGCTAGGAGCCATTGTCATGTCTGGTGGCAGTGAGTTCCACAAGTTCGAAAGGCATCGTCTGAAGAAGGGCCTGAACTTCCTAAGGGTCAGCCGACCTCCTGCCCTTCCCCGGGGGCATCCGGCACTTACCTCAAGGATATCTGAGTTGGTCCGGCTCTCGTGCGGCTCGCTGTATTCGGTGTATTTCAGGAGCACCTTGTCCATGTCCGTGCTGGCGTACTGGAAGAGCCGGTTGGTGCTGTTGAAGATGATGAGGGCGATCTCGCAGTCACACAGGACGCTCAGCTCGTAAGCCTTCTTCATCAGCCCAAACTTCCTCTTGGTGAAGGTGACCTGGCAAAGAGGTAATGTGGTGGGATAGTTGGAGCAGGGGGGCCCCCTCAACCTTTATGAGGCTGTGGCCACTTTTGGAATTCTGACACAAAATGGCCGTCACAAAATGGTTGAAGCACAGAGTTGCCAGGTCCCTTACCTCTGCCGTATGAAATGTAACATCCAAAAAGCTCCACAGCATTACAATTCCTAAAGGTAAAGGTTCCCTTGCTCGAAAGCCAGTCAAATCCGACTCTACGGTTGCGGTGCTCATCTCCGTTTCAAAGCCGAAGAGCCAGCGCTGTCCGAAGACGTTTCCGTGGTCATGTGGCCGGCATGACTAAACACGCACGGAGCGCTGTTACCTTCCCACTGAAGTGGTACCTATTTATCTACTCGCAATTTCTTGCTTTCGAACTGCTAGGTTGGCAGGATTACAATTCCTAAGCAACTCTTATTCTTTCATTTCAATTCAGACCAATACAATACAATAGTTAGATGAGAGAATGCCTGCAAAGTGAGGCCACATGTCCATCATGAATAAGGACAAATAAGGCAGTTCTGAGACATTGTTCGGAGGGAGTTCCTGTTGCTGCAAAACAAAGCAGTTTTGGAGGCACTACTTGCTGGGAGAACCCATCGACGTGCAGTCCTGATGAAGGGATCGATGGAGAGATGGATAAGAGGGATGAATAAGAGAGAAGAAGAGAAGAAGAGATTGGATGTATACCCCCGCCCTTCACTACCCGAAGGAGTCTCAGAGCGGCTTACAAACTCCTTTCCCTTCCCACCCTGGGAGGGAGGCGGGGCTGAGAGAGCTCTTTCGAGGACTGCTCCTGAGAGAACAGCTCTGAGAGAACTTGTGACTGGCCCAAGGTCACCCAGCAGGCTTCAGGTGAAGGGGGGAGGAATCAAATTTGGTTCTCTGGTTTAGAGTCCACTGCTCTTCTGAGAACTGCTCTTGAGAGACCAGCTCTGAGAGAACTTGTGACTGTCCCAAGGTCACGCCAGCAGCTTCATGTGGAGGATTGGATCGACTGCAGTTCATCATTTTGTGTTTGCCTCAAGTCTTAAAGACTGGATGCATTTGCTTCGTGGACATTCATTTTTCCAGTTTGGAACTGAGAAGCCTTTTCTCCACCTAAAACAGTGAAGCCTCACTTGGGGATGGTTTGTTCCCTTCAAGTTCTTTATTTGTCTGTGTAACTATTGTATTGTATTGGTCTGAACTGAACTGAAATAAGAAGAGCTGTTTAGGAACTGTAATACTGTGGAGCTTTCTTGATGTTAAGTTTCATACGGTTTACATCAGGGCTTTTTTTGTAGAAAAAGCCCAGCAGGGACTCATTAGCATAATAGGCCACACCCAACAGCAGAAACGCATTAGCATATTAGACCACAGCCCTGACAGCACAGCTCATTAGCATATTAGGCCACACCCCCATGTTACCAGAAGTGTGCTCATCCAGCCACACCCACCTTTTGCTTCTTATTCTGTTTACCTTGCTTGTTGTCAAAACCCAGGGCTTTTTTTGGAGCAGGAACTCCTTTGCATGTTAGGCCACACACCCCTGATGTAGCCAATCCTAATGCGTTTCTGCTGCTGGGTGTGGCCTATTATGCTAATGAGTTCCTGCTGGGCGTGGCCAACTTGGGAGCCAGCCGGAACGCCGTTCCTGTGCGTTCCTGCCCAAAAATAGCCCTGGTTTACATTTTTCCTGAACTTCCTCAAATTGTTGTAACCTTTACCTCTGCCAGCAGGGGGCTCTGGGGGCATTCTGGGAGGTCGGGGGGGGGGGACGACGTCACGCAACATCCCCAACACAATGATGTCATCCGGAAGTGACGTCATTGCGCCGTAAATGGCATGTGGGGACGCTCTGGTATTTGGGTGGAACTCTATGGCGTTTGCCCAAATACCAGAGCACCCCCTACACAACATTTCCGGCGTGGCAACCGTTACTCCCGGGCGACGTCATCGTGTCGGGGGAAGCCCACTCCAAATCCAGGGAACCCCCTCCCGGACCGGAGGGGGGCAGGTTGGGGTCCCTACTGAAGCAGGAGGCAGGGCCAGCCACAAAATGGCGTCCGGAGTTTGCTTTCAGCTGTAGAACGTTGTGCTGTGATGGCCGCTCCTGCCCAAGCAATGTATTTAAGAATCCGTGCACACAACTGAACCTCCAATGGCCACTCGGGAGCCCTGCTGGACAAAAAGCCCCACCCACTTTCCAAAAACACTTGGCGGGCCCTGGGAAAGCTGTCAGCAGGTGCCGCGGGGACCCCTGAGCTAGAGTGTCAGATTGGGTTCCAGGAGGACATGAGTTCAACTCCCGATGTAGCCATAAGAACGTAACATTAGAAGAAGAGCCCTGCTGGATCAGACCAAAGGCCCATCCAGTGCAGCATTCTGTTCACAGAGCGGCCAATCAGCTACCTCTACGGAGCCCATAAACAGGAAGGCGAAGGTTGCCATCCTTCCCCACTTTCGGGAGGCCCAATATGCCGCCACTCAGCTGGCCAGCAGGGCAGCCCCGCCCCTGAACATCCCTGTCCACGCTGACGTGCCCGGTGTGAAGATGTCACCCAGAGGTGAAGTCATCGTGCAGGGCATGTTGCGGGGACGGATGGACACTCTAGCATTTGAGGAAAAACCTCTATGGTAACCATAGAGCTTTTTCTCAAATGCTAGAGCGTCGTCCCCCCTCAAAACACGCCCTGCGCTGACATCACCCGGAGGCACACACCGAAGGCTTCAAGAAGGAGCCCCCCTGCCAGAACACGGTAAGGACCAAGCAACCCTAAGGAAGACTGCGACAGCATCATCCTGCCCTGTGCACACTGCCTCTGGTACTGGAGGGAGTAGCTGTCCATCATAATTAGTAGCCACTGATAGCCCCGTCCTCCAGAAATTTGTCCACTCCCCTTTGAAAGCCTTCCAAGTTGGCAGCCATGACTATATCCTGTGGCAGGGAGTTCCACAAATCAACTACATGCTGTGTGAAGAACTACTTCCTTTTGTCTGTCCTGAATCTCCCACCCTTCAGTTTCAGTGGATGACCCCGGGCAAGAGGGAGAAAAGAGGGCCGTGAAGTTCTCTGGGTGACCTTAGGACCAGTTGCGCACTCTTTCTCACTCTCTCAGCTTAGCCAACCTCACAGGGTTGTAGTGAAGACCATACAGAGGGGAGAACCTTGGAAGAAGGGCAGGGCCAGCTGTGGTCACAAAGGGGAAGAAGGGCAGGTCAGCTGGCTTGCGTGGAAGGGGAGGGCTTCCGAAAGGAAATGATTCAAGGACATAGTTGGGAAGGGCAGCAGTACCCCTCATAAGACTCTTTCAAGAACCGTAAAGCCGAAAGAACACACGCAGAGAAGAGTGTGCCCAATATATCTCTGCACGAGTCACTGCTCTGGCTTTGCAGCCTTCCAAAATAAGTTGTTATAAAAATACAAATATTTATAATGGTGTACACATTAGTAAAAGATAAAATAGGTTAAAATAAACGATCCAAATATCAGACTCTTAAAACTTTTTACACAGAGAACTGACCGTTTTACATATACAATTGATGGGTAGAAGAAGAAGAAGAGATTGGATTTATACTCCACCCTTCACTACCCAAAGGAGTCTCAGAGCGGCTGACAAACTCCCTTCCATTCCCCTCCCCACAACAGACACAATGTTCCCTCTAAGCTGTGGAGTCTCGTGAGCAATTATTCTGCTTTGTGAGCTGCTGGCATTAAAGCTGTGAGCGAGCAATAAATTAGTTGGCTCTGGCGCCATCCTCCCTGAGTTAAGACAAAAATGTGTGAGCCGGAGGCTAGAAAACTGTGAGCTAGCTCACACTAACTCAGCTTAGAGGGAACACTGCCTGTGAGGTAGGTGGGGCTGAGAGAGCTCTTGACAGAAACGGCTCTTTTTCAAGAACAGCTCTGACAGAACTATGGCTTGCCCAAGGTCATCCAGCAGGTGCAATTGGAGGAGTGGGGAACCAAACCTGGTTCTTCCAGATTAGAGTCCGCGCACTTAACCACTACACCAATCTGGCTCTCACTCCAAACACCCTATGACCAGTAGACCATATGCCTTTCGGCCCCTTATGGCCTTCCTCAGTGGTCAATGCTACTACCGTAAAACAACACACATCCAGAAATAAATATATGAACAAAGATTTTCTTTAGAGCCAGGTGTTGCTTTCTGGAATTGTCAAAAAGGAAAGAAAAACGCCGAATCATTACATATCAAATGCACATCATAAATGCACATAATAATACATTTAAAAATAACAGGAAATTTTTGCTGTTGTTACCTCAAATCTCCAGGAATTCCCCAACCCAGAAATGGTAACCCTATGCAAACAGGCACCTAAGCCCCCCCCCCCCGGACATGTGCAAACAGCAGTGGTAGAACACCCCTCTTTTTCTTCTCCCCCCCCCCATCAGGAGGCGGGACCACGGGCAGCCAGGCCCCTCCCGCATGGGTCCTGGGGCAGCTATCCTGTTGCCCATTAACCAAAACCGTCTCTGCCCGGCGCATCTCTGCATGATTCACCACCACCCCGCTTTAGCCTTGCGTTTGCTTTTTCATTGCAGAGGAGGCTGGCAACAGGCTCTGTGAGTAACCCTGTTGCACTTGTGTCTGTCTGTGCCAGGTGCCATGAGGCCTTCAGCCCCTCCCCATGCAGACACAAACAGGACTACAACTTGCATCTCTGCATGAGTTCCCTTCCTTGCAGGCAGGCAGGGGGTGCTCAACACAGAGTACAGAAGGCGGGGAGGAGCTCAGTGTAGTAATACAGTCTTTTATTCGGGGAGGGGGGAAACATTAATCATGACCCCGGCCTTCGAAGATCAGGAAACATAACCCCAATTCTTCTCCGGAACAGCTAGCATGCCGCTCACGGCAGCACCACCCGTTTGGGAATAAGGCTCACCTGCCGGTTCCTTTGGTCCAAAATCCGGCTGATCTGGATTTTCTTCCGCCCCATAGCAGATCGGCAGGGATAGAGGCAGCTCTGGAGAGGAGAAAGGGATGATTAGACACCGACAGAAAGGCAAGGCCCAGAAGTGAGAGGTGGGACACATCCAGGCCATGAATGTCAACCAGTTTTTTTGAGGATCACGAAACTGCGGAGGAAATCGGGCAAAGCCGCGGGTCAAATGCAGCCCCGCGGCTTCGGGTGTGAAATTGGCCAATAGTATCGGGGCAAACGGCGGCACAACATCGAGGCAGCTCTAGTGCGACATCAGGCTGTATCTCTCCTGAGGTTTATTTGTAGGTTGGCCAACTCATAGTTGGGAAATACCTGGAGATTTTGGAGGTGGACACCCAAAAAGAGAGGGGGGGGGGAATCTAAACTGACAAAGGAAGTTTAGGAAACTAATTGAGGGACGAAAATTCAAAAACATAAGTAGGTGTACAAAAGAGTGTTTATTACAAAGACATATCAAAACCTAGCAGGGGCCCAAAATAAAGCCTCATAAAATGTACAAAGTTACAAATACACACAAAAGAGAAGAGTGTATGACCCGACGCGTTTCGGCTCACAAAAGCTTTCTTCAGAGGTCAAATAGTGCAAAATATAACAAGCAACAGAGTCCCTGTAACACATGTAAAGGTAAAGGTAAAGGTTCCCTTGCTCGAAAGCCAGTCGAATCCGACTCTAGGGTTGCGGTGCTCATCTCCGTTTCAAAGCCGAAGAGCCAGCGCTGTCCGAAGACGTTTCCGTGGTCATGTGGCCGGCATGACTAAACACCAAGGTGCACGGAACGCTGTTACCTTCCCACCGAAGTGGTCCCTATTTATCTACTTGCAATTTCTTGCTTTCGAACTGCTAGGTTGGCAGGAGGTAACACATGTAAGGCACATGTAACACATGATGGCACATTGTCCCTGACAAGGCAATTCTATTTGCACTCTTAGGACCTAAACTGGAAGGTACATTTTATTTATTTATTTAATTAATCAATCAATCAATTAATTAATTAATTGGATTTTTACCCTGGCCTCCCGCCGAGGCGGCTCATAATATTTAATATAATACATAATATTTCCAGTTCATACAGCAACTTCTGACACAAGGCCAGATATACTTGTGGCCCCAAATAGAAACTTTTTGGTGTGCCATTCAATTCCATATTGGAACCTTCCAATTTTGGTCCTGTTTTATTTATTTATTTTCTATTGATTGTTAATTGCCTTACATGTGCTACAGGGACTCTGTTGCTTGCTACATTTTGCACTATTTGACCTCTGAAGAAGGCTCTTGTGAGCCGGAACGCGTCGCGTCACACACTGTTCTCTTTTGTGATGTATTTGTAACTTTGTACATTTTATGAGGCTTTATTTGGGCCCCTACTAGGTTTTGAGGAGCTGCGGTGGCTCAAGTGGTTAAGACGCTGAACTGCAGGCTGTGGAAAGTCAGTAGTTCAGCAGTTCAAGACCCGGGTGCCGCAAGACGGGGTGAGCTCCCATCTCTAGTTCCAGCTCCTGCCTACCTAGCTGTTCGAAAGCAAGAAATTGCAAGTAGATAAATAGGTACCACTTCGATGGGAAGGGAACAGCGTTCCGTGCGCCTTGGTGTTTAGTCATGCCGGCCACATGACCACGGAAACGTCTTCGGACAGCGCTGGCTCTTCGGCTTTGAAACGGAGATGAGCACCGCAACCCTATAGTTGGATTCGACTGGCTTTCGAGCAAGGGAACCTTTACCTTTACCTTACTAGGTTTTGGGGGTGGAGCCTGAGGAGGGTGGGGTTTGGGGAGGGGAGGGGCTTCCAACGGGATTCAACGCCATAGAGCCCACCTTCCAAAGTGACCATTTTCTCCAGGGGGAACTGATCTCCGTCACCTGGATTTCAGCTGGAACCCCAGCAGACCTCTAGCTAACACATGAATGCTGGCAGCCCGATTTATCTGCCTTTTGCTTCACTGAGACGCTTGTGTAGCGCCTTCTCCATTAAAAATGTCTAACGTTTCACAAAAGAAGTCAATCTCTCCTCCAACACAGCCAGCTTGGTGTAGCAGCTGAGAGCGGCAGGCTCTGATCTGGGGAACCGGGGTTGATTCTCCACTCCTCCTCCACGTGAAGCCAGCTGGGTGACCTTGGGTCAGTCACAGTTCTCTCAGAGCTCTCTCAGCTCCACCTGCCTCACAGGGTGTCTGTTGTGGGGAAAGGAGGGGAAAGGAGACTATAAGCCGCTCCAAGACTCCTTCAGGTAGTAAAGAGCTGGGTATAGAAAGCAACTCTTCTTCTTCTTCTTCTTCTCCTTCTCCATTTTGTCCTCATAGCAACAACCTTGTGAGGTAGCTGTGGCAGTATGGTTGCCAGCTCCAGGTTGGGAAATATTTGGGAGATTTTGGGGGTGGAGCCTACAGAGGGCGGGGTTTGGGGAGGGGAGGGACCTCAGCAGGGTATAATGCCACAGACTCCAAAGCAGCTGTTTTCTCCAGGGGACCTGATTTTGGTCGTCTGGAGATCAATTGCAATAACGGAAGATCTCCAGAGGCCACCTGGAGGTTGGCAACCCTATGTGACAGGGAGCAAATGACTGGCCAAGTGAGCTCTGCAGCCAAGCAGAATTTGAACCTCGGTCTTCTAGGCCCTAGCCTGACCCTCTAAACCACATTCTACACTATCATAATGCCTCTGTATAAATCGATGGTACATCCTCATTTGGAGTACTGTGTACAGTTCTGGTCACCACATCTCTAAAAGGATATTATAACATTGGGAAAAGTGCAGAAAAGGGCAACTAGAATGATAAAAGGGTTGGAACACTTTCCCTATGAAAAAAGGTTAAAGCGCTTGGGGCTCTTTAGCTTGGAGAAATGATGGCTGAGGGGTGACATGACTGAGGTTTATAAGATTACAAGAAGAGGGACCCGCGATACTCGCAGGGGGGGCCTCTTCAGGGCTGAGGAAGCAGGAGAGGCGTGCAGACATGAAGTTGGGCTGCCGTGCAAGGGTAGAAGTGCTCCGGTGTTAGGGAGCCGGCAAGGCGGACCGCCGGGAGATCAGGGGGGTGGTGCCAGGCGCAGAGAAGGCAACTGCGGAGCCAAGGGGGAGAGCTGTGGCACGATGGGCGGGCACAGGGACTCCAACCCAGCCAGCGAGCGGGCACTGGGGCAGCAGCGGGAGGCTCCGCGACCACCTGCTCTTCTGTAGCGCCAAGCCGCAGCCTGACTACACACTTTTGGGGGGATTTAAATACTGACAAACCTCCCCCCCCAGCAGTGACAGCAAGGTCCACGCAGATGCAGGCCCGCCAAGCCCCCCCCCCACAATGGCTGCGACGCACCGGTCCCCGTGCGTTCACTGCGCATGTGCAATGAATGCTTTCCTACATTTTGGGGGATTTAAATATCCCCCCTATATTTTTTTACAGTTTTTAGATTTTTGTACACATCTGGGGATTGCCCCAAGTGCAGGAAAATCTCCCTGCCCCCCAAGTGCCCCTGATGTGCAGATTTAGATATCCGCACGCAGGGGGCACCTTGACTATTAGATATATAGATGCGTGGGATAGAGCATGTCGATAAAGAAGTCCTTTTCTCCCTTCCTCACAATACAAGAACTCGTGGGCACTCCATGAAATTGCTGAGCAGTCGGGTTAGAACAGGTAAAAGGAAGCACTTCTTCACCCAAAGAGTGATTACCACATGGAATTCACTGCCACAGGAGGTGGTGGCGGCTACAAGCATGGACAGCTTCAAGAGGGAATTGGATAAGCATATGGAGCAGAGGTCCATCGGTGGCTATTAGCCACAAGGTATAGATAGGTACAGGGGCAGGTGATGCTCTGTATTCTTTATGCTTGGGGGGGGCAACAGTGGGAGGGCTTCTAGTGTCCTGGCCCCACTGCTGGACCTCCTGATGGCACCTGGTATTTCTGGCCACTGTGTGACAGAGTGTTGGACTAGATGGGCCATTGGCCTGATCCAGCATTGGCTTCTCTTATGTTCTTATATGGAGCAGAGGTCCATCAGCGGCTACTAGCCACAAGGTCTAGATAGGAACTCTCAGGTTGGGGCAAGGGATGCTCTGTATTCTTGGTGCTTGGAGGGGGGGCAACAGTGGGAGGGCTTCCAGTGTCCTCCTGGCCCCACTGCTGGACCTCCTGATGGCACCTGGTATTTTTGGCCACTGTGTGACAGAGTGTTGGACTAGATGGGCCATTGGCCTGATCCAACATTGTCTTCTCTTATGTTCTTATGTTCTTACACTTCCACTCAATGCAAACCACACAGTAGAACATTCAATACAAATAAAGTATGAAAGGCCAACAGCAAAATAAAATCACTTGAAACCCATATAAAAAAGAGAGGGCCATTATGTCAACTAAATCACAACACAGACGTGAATAACTGTTCCCAATTTCATTTCTTTCGAGAGTTATTTTTTCTGGTTTTGTAGACTGGTTTGTACTTTTTAAAAAATATAACACATGCACTGTATCCGGCTTTAATACATGCAATGCATGTCACTAGTCGATTTATGGGTGCCCAAATCAGGGTGGAAAAAAGCATACCTTTTACAGGAAAAACTCAGCATGAAAAAACCCCAGAAATGATGAAGAGATAAAGATGACCGTCTGGATACTGTGTGAGACAGGATGCTGGACTAGATGGACCGCTGGTCGGATCCAGCCAGGCTCTCTTCTTATGTTCTTAACCATGTCTGTTTTGGGCACGAGCAAAATCAAAATGGGGATTTTCAGGCTGAACAGCAAGGAAGAATGATTCAAAACCACCCCAAGGGCAGAGGAAGATCGCAGATCCCCAGATCAGGGGACAAAACCTTGGGACTCTCCAGATCTGCATCGTCACCCCAAGAGTTCATCTCAGGTTTTTCTACATCCCTCCGCGCTCGATCTCCTTCAATTGCCTCGACTTCTGGCCATCGAGCATCACAGTCTAAATTTAGCGGGTCAGAACTAAATTTAAAAGCTGGCAGGAAACTCTGACAGAGTTCCCATGACCCACGGCCGTGCCAGTCCTCGCCCACGCAGGGCACTGAAAGGTACACGGCCAGACGTTTGCACAGGAACTATGGTCGACGGGAGGGGGAAATTGTAGAATATTCCCTGGGGGAAGCCCCCTTCCTTGCCCAGAGCCTCACCGAGTTGCTGCAGTGAACTCACAAATAGCCTTGTTTGTCTCCGTTGATCAGAGGGTAGGGGCCATGGCACGCAGAGGGTCCCAGGTTCAATCCCAAGCATCTCCAGTTCAAAGAACCAGGTCGTAGGTGACGTGGAAGATTCGGAAAACCGCTGCTGGTCTGAGCAGACAATACTGACCTTGACGGATCAAGGGCCCGATTTAGTATAAGGCAGCTTGGTGCACTCATACCCCAGACTCAGCAGCCAAGGCAAAAGGTATGGTTGCTGTCGGAGGCAAGCCTACACCTATGACCCCAGGGCTTGACGTCCATGCGCATGGATTCATTGCATTTGTCCTGAGTGCAGAAGCAGGGCAGAATTTGCAAATGGGCATATAAAATTAGCTCTCCACATTTTTTTTAAAGTACCCATAGGTACACTTTTATTAATTTTTCTTTTATAATCTACAACAAACAAATCTACACACTACAAACTGACACTCTACTACACATAACATATATACCAAGAGTACAGTTACATTGTATGCTTATATCCAATTACTTAATTAATAAAAATGCTCTATCAGACGCTTTCCATTCTTCTGTCTTCTACGTTCTCAAGTCCAATGTGCTATAATGGCCTAATCTTCTGTTATATTTACATGATGTTCTTGTTGTTGTTCAGTCGCACAGTCGAGTCCGACTCTCCGCGACCCCATGGACCAGCTCCCGCCAGGCCCTCCTGTCTTCCGCTGTCTTCTGAAGTTGGCTCAATTTCATTTACATGATACCAATCATAAAACTTTTCCCATGTTTTTTGAAATGTCCACTCTTTGCTTAGTCTCATTTCTAAAGTCAGTTTATCATTTTCTGCTGTTTCAAAAAGTTTATTCACAAACTCCTGTTTCGTTGGTATCGCCATACTTTCCCAATATTTGGCATATAAGATTCTTGCAGCTGTTGTCATATACACAGTCAAATACCTATTCTCTTTTTCATAATAAAAAAAAAGCTCTCCACATTTATTTTTGTTCCTATGGGTATGCTCAGAAAGCTTATGCAAGGGGTTGCCAGTCTCCAGAAAGGACCTGGAGTTCTCCCGGCATTCCACCTGATCTCCAGACAACAGGGAGCAGTTCCCCTGGAGACAACGGCTGCTTCGGAGGGAGGCCTCTATGCCCTTGTACTCTGTCAAGGTCTTTTCCTTCCTCAGACTCTACCCTCTAGAGACCAGGGCTCCGGAGTTGGCCACGCCCAGCAGGAACTGATTAGCATATTAGGCCACACCCAACAGCAGAAACCTATTAGCATATTAGGCCACACCCCTGACAGCACAGCTCATTAGCACATTAGGCCGCACCCCCAGGTTACCAGAAGTGTGCTCATCCAGCCACACCCACCTTTTGCTTCTTATTCTGTTGACCTTGTTTGTTGTCAAAACCCAGGGCCTTTTTTTGGAGCAGGAACTCCTTTGCATGTTAGGCCACACACCCCTAATGGAGGCAATCCTAATGGGTTTCTGCTGTTGGGTGTGGCCTATTATGCTAATCAGTTCCTGCTGGGCGTGGCCAACTTGGGAGCCAGCCGGAACTCTTGCGCGTTCCTGCCCAAAAAAAGGCCCAGCTAGAGACTCTATCCCCAAATCTCCAGGAATTTCCCAACCTAACGTTGGCAACCATAGCGGCAACAGCAGTTAAAGTCTTTGGACTTGGAGGAGGGGTAGGAGATCGTAATGGCCTGCGTAAGAACCCCCTTGCTGGATCAGAGCCCAAATCCATCTAGTCCAGCATCCTGTTTTCCAACAACGGTCAACGTGATGCCCCTACGGCAAAATGGCAACCCAAACTTAAATAACATAATGATAAGAGATCGAGCACAGCAGAGGTGCTGCAAATTCTGAACTGCTGGAAATGGGTTCATTCCCCACATTTCTGTGCCACCCCTTCCTCCAAGAAACTCAGAGTTGAAATATGGGGGGGGGCTGCCCCCACCTCACAACAGTGCCGGGGGAGGGGAGATCTCCCGGTCTCCCTGGAGCCAGGTCAGTGCTCTCACCAGTATACTACACCCAGGGGTCATTTCCTGTGGGAGCGCACAGGAGCGGAGCTCCGGCAGTAAGGAGCCCAGGGGGCGGGCACAAACAACAAGCCCCGCCCCCTACTCCCAGCAGCCCTCAGTCAGGCCACGAGGAGCAAGAAGCAGCTAGGTAAGTTGCAGAGCCCCCCCCCCCCGCCTGCCTTTGGGTACAAGCTCTCCCTCCTTCGTGTGGACAGATCTGCACGTTCCCCCCCCCCCCACAGTAGCCAGCAATCCAAAACAGTCCAGTGGAGCCTGAGCAGTGGGTGTTGCCTTCTGACACACTTCCGGTGATGTCAGGGGGTGTGGCATATGCAAATAAGTTATGCTAATAAGTTATGCTAATGAGCTCCTGCACCTCTTTTTCTATGAAATGACCTCTGACCACACCACACTGGCTCTGACCAGTGTGGTGCATTTGCCGCTATTGGGGCTGAGATTTTTCACGTTTTAAAACCGGCTTCACACACTGCTTTAAAACAATGCTAACAGCCGGACAGACAAAACTTTTAAAATATATGTTAACTGCAGCAAGGGTAGCAATTCCAGCAAAGTGGAAAAGCTGTCCAACTCTTGAGAATGGGATAGGTAAAATGCAAGAATATGTTGTTATGGCAAAACTGACAGACTTCATTAACCAGAGACTGAAAGACTAAATTGAAAATAACTGGGGAGTTTTCTATGATTACTCCAACCAGTCTTTTTAGTCATGCAGTTGAATGGTTCATATGACAGGACGGTTTCAGTCTGAAATATTAAAGATGTTCTCTTTCGTATGATTCTTACCACAACAAATTGTTATACATTGTTTATTATATAACTGATAAGAGAGACAAGATCAGATAAAAATGTTAATATATTATGAGAAAATGGTAATATGTTGACTAGGTTGCTATAGCGGTTTTTAAAGTTATAATATTATATAATTTTCCTAAATATTCTAGTATTTGAATTTGCAAAAAATGCCCTTTATACTATGTTTTAGTAATTTTACCTTTTATTCTTTCCCCTTACCCCCTTTTTAAATTCTGGATTCCCTCAAAAAGTTCAAAATAAAAATTATATTTTAAAAAATCCTTTTAAAAATAAACTTGTTTCCTTAATTGGAAGCAGGCAGGGGACGTTCCAACAGCAGAGACCTGCGAAGGACAGCAGAGAGGTGTAAGGTAAAGGTAAAGGTTCCCTTGCTCGAAAGCCAGTTGAATCCGACTCTAGGGTTGCGGTGCTCATTTCCGTTTCCAAGACATTTCCGTGGTCATGTGGCCGGCATGACTAAACACCGAGGCGCACGGAACGCTGTTACCTTCCCACCGAAGTGGTACCTATTTATCTACTTGCAATTTCTTGCTTTCAAACTGCTAGGTTGGCAGGAGCTGGAACTAGAGACGGGAGCTCACTCCGTCATGCGGCACACTCGGGTCTCGAACTGCTGAACTACCGACCTTCCACAGCCTGCAGTTCAGCGTCTTAACCATTTGAGCCACCGCAGCTCCATAGAGAGGTGTAAAGAACAGCGTAAATAAAGGAAAACCTGGCCAGTTGTAAACGGGTGCTTTCTGTACTATTCTTTGCCCGAATTCAGGCTCGGCTCGACAGGGCATATGCTCGATAACGCAGGCAGGCAGATCTTATGTAAGGAAGGGGCCGGTTTCATCAGCCTCTTCCTCCCGGGAAACTCATTAGAGAAGACAGGAAAGGAAAGGGACTCAAGGAAGTGTGTGCGTGTGTGTTTTTGTGCTGTGTGGGTTCATTCTCCAGTGTTGTTTTTCCACCAGGATCCATTCATTCCTTTCTCATTCTGTCTACTTCCTATAATGCACAAGGTGTTTGTCGTTAACACTAGCTGGATGATGAGAATACACTCCAGTGTTACAGCCAACACGAAAAAGCCCACCAAGGCTGGCCAACCAGGGCCACAAAGATGCCTATTAGAACACCTGCCCCAAATTTTTAAAAAGTGGCCGCTTGAGAAGTAAAAACCGATATCGTCCAAAAACATCGATCCCAAGACAACACGTTAAGACAGGATTCTCTCAGAATGTCAGAAAAGCGTCAAATGTCGCACCGGTTGAGGAATTCGGTTCTGAGAATATTAGCTGAATTTTTCGTTTTCGTTAGGCAAGGTTCTAGACCTCTTGACTAATGTTCCCTCTAAGCTGTGGAGTTTTGTGAGCAAAAATCTACTTTGTGAGCTACTGGCATTAAAGTTGTG
Organism: Gekko japonicus; assembly: GCF_001447785.1. Lineage (NCBI taxonomy): Eukaryota > Metazoa > Chordata > Lepidosauria > Squamata > Gekkonidae > Gekko > Gekko japonicus. The sequence continues at coordinate 101,395 of NW_015162539.1, read as the reverse complement.
AGTGAGCGATTTGGTTGCTGCATAAATTAGTTTGCTCTGGAGCCATCCTTCCTGAGCTAAGACAAAAATGTGTGAGCCGGAGGCTAAGAAACTGTGAGCTAGCTCACACTAACTCAGCTTAGAGGGAACACTGCTCTTGACCACAAAGATATGACTGGATGCATGCTGATGGGGGCGGGGCTGTGTGTCCCATCCTGTGACAAGGCACCGTTGAGATAAAGTCTGCAAATCTGCTATGTTTGGTTAATGCATATTTAGCTGTAAAACTCAGCTGAACTTGGAGAACAATACGGATTCCCCAGCTGCAGAACCGGATTAAAAATAATGGCATAAACGCATCAACCAAGACCGTCCCTTTCGGCGCCAGTCGCTTACACAGAAAGTGGGCCTGTTTCACTTTTTCAAAAGTATACACGTTTCTAAAAACGAGAGACGCCAGACAAAAGCCCGACCCTCTGATCCAGGAGACCTGATCTGTTCAGCGCTGCATTTCATGGCAATTCCTGAGTGAGGAGAACCAGACTTGTATGGTTGCCAACTCCAGGTTGGGAAATTCCTGGGGAGGGTATAATGCCACAGAGTCCACTGCCCAAAGCAGCCATTTTCTCCAGCCGAACTGATCTCCGTAGCTTGGAAATCGACTGTAATTCCGGGGAACCTTTGGGCCCCACCTAGAGGTTGGCAACGCTTCTTCTGCTACTCCAGACTCTGCCTGACATTAAAGGCACACTTCTTTCCAAGACATCGTTAGCAGCCATGTGGGTTCCAAAGTAAAATCCAAAAATCTGAGAAATCTCAACTTCTTTCTCCCTTCCATTGTGGAATAGCAGAGGAAGAGTTGGTCTTTATACCCTGCACTTCACTCAAGAGTGCCTTACAACCCCCTTCCCTTCCTCTCCCCACAACAGACACCCTGTGATGTAGGTGGGGCTGAGAGAGCTCTGAGAGAGCTGCTCTTCAGAGAATGGCTCTGAGAGAGCTTGTGACTGGCCCAAGGTCACCCAGCTTCATGTGGAGGAAGAGTGGAGAATCAAACCCGGTTCTCCCGATTTGAGTCCCCCGCTCTTAACTGCTACACCAAACTGGCGCTCAAACTACCCTGTGACTCAGAGTTGGTTCTTCTGGATCCGATATAAGAAAGTTGAGAAAGAGACCCATAAATATCTTTTAAGAAACTTGTCATACCAAATGGTCTCAGAAAGTATTACCTTTAGTAGACATTTGACTTAGAAAATGCTGGTGGGTGAGATCAAAACACATAAGCCACTGTGAGGGGGAAAAAACCCTCTTTGCCCAGTCCATGCACTGGTTACAGGAGCTAGACAGAGCATGCGTATCACTCTCATTCTACGGTCACGCCACTGCCTGCCCATCAGTTACTGGGCTCAATTTAAGGTATTGGCTGTCACATACAAAGCCCTACATGGCCTCGGACCCTCATATCTGTGAGACCGCCTCTCCCCCTAAACTCCACCATGACAGCTTCGCTCATCATCATCATCATCATCATCATAATAATAATAATACCTTTCGATTTATTGATCGCTCAATCCGGCAGAGCTGCTGGCTCTGAGCGATTTACAGTTACACGGTTTCACACAAGGAACTAACAATTTCATAGGGGTAAGGGAGGACAACATATAATTCTTTAAATCGCACACATTTTGCAGCCGACGGGGATTTTTTCGTTCAGCTGTAGGCTTCAGACGTGTTCCGGAGGCATTCACTTTTTGGCTTGGTTCTTCCTGGGCTGCTTTGAATCGTAGCGCCGCACTGCCACCGCCTGGCCGGATTGGCCCATTACAGGCTTCTTAATGCCGAAAAGGTCTTTTTATCAGGCTTACGAGCTGGACATTCCATTCGCCGGCTAACACCTCCCCTCCGGGGGTTTAGTGTGCCCACCCTCTCTAAGGAGTGGTACCCATTTTATCTACTCGCCGAAGCTTTCGAACCGCTGGGTGGACGGCGAGCTGAGGACAAGGCCGGTAGCTCACACCAGTGCGGGCTAGAACTGACAGCAACTCTGTTCAGTTCAGATGTTAACCAGAGGATAAATCCTCTGTGCCACCGCTCATGGGAGCAGGATCCTCTGTAGGTGCCAACCATCAAATGGGCAAAGCCAACACGTGGCCTTCTCCGTGGTGGCCCCTCACCTTGTGGAACGGCCTGCCTGAGGAGGCCAGGAAGGATCCCACTCTCCTGGCTGTCCACAAACTATGCAAAATGAATTTATTCAAGAGGGTTTCTCTACGCAGGCAATAGAGTCGCACTGTACAATAGGCTTCGCAAAGTTACTTGCAGGGTTTTTTGGTGTTTTTTTGTAGAAAAAGCCCAGCAGGAACTCATTGGCATAATAGGCCACACCCAACATCAGAAGCGCATTAGCACATTAGGCCACACCAATGACAGTGCAGCTCATTTGCATATGAGGCCACACCCCATGCCTCCCCTTGGCTTGACCAGGCGCCCCGCGGCTGTGGGGTGCCCGGGCAAGCCGGCCCTTGGATAGGCCAGGGAAGGCATGGGGAGGCATTTAAATGCCTCCCTGATCCTTCCAGGGCCCTCCCTGGCCCGCCTGCCTGGGGGGGGGGGGGTTTGCTCTCCAGGCCTTCTCTCTGTAGCCACACACGCAGAGGTTTTGGCTGTAGTGGGTGTGGCCAACTCTGAAGCCAGCCGGAACTCCGTTGCTATGGGTTCCTGCCCCAAAATAGCCCTGGTTACTTAGATCAACGATTGGGCACTGTGGTCTGTTCTACTGTGTACAGCCCGCTGAAACAAGTGTCATGTTAGTATTGATACTTTGCTTCATTTCTGCTGTTAGACTTCCGGTTGGTTCTACAACCCTAAATCCTATTGCATCATCTACTGGATGTCCTGCCCTGTCAATTGCATTGACTCGCTCTGTGTAATCCGCCTCCAAGTGAGAAAGGTGGACTATAAATAGCATAAATAAAATGAAATAGATAGAACTTCTGTGGAAGGAGCAGGCTACCTCTTAATACTAGATCCCTGTGAACAAAAAACTGGGGACTGTCTCTCCACTTCATGCCGCTGTTGGAAAGGAAATGCGGGACTCCATAAACACCTCAGTTTGGTGTAGCCAGTTTGGTGGCGTGGTTAAGAGCGTGGACTCTAATCTGGGAGAACTGGGTTTGATTCCACACTCCTCCACATGCAGCTGCTGGTGTGACCTTGGGTCAGTCACAAGTTTGGTCAGAGCTGTTCTCTCAAGAGCAGTCCTCAGAAGAGCTCTCTCAGCCCCACCTACCTCACAGGGTGTCCATTGTGGGGAGGGGAAGGGAAGGGAAAGGAGATTCTAAGCTGCTCTGAGACTCCTTTGGGTAGTGAAGGGTGGGGTATAAATCCAATCTCTTCTTCCTCCTCTTCTTCCTCCTCCTCTTTCTCTTCTTCTAATCAAGCAAAGAAATTATCTATGTTCCTTCTTTGGCAAAATTTAAAATGTTATTTTGCCTTTTTATGGTATTTTTAAAAAACGCCCTAGTGTGGCTCGCAAAAAAGTAGGTATTTACTGGGCAGAGACAAATGAAGAAACGCAAAAGATACAATTGTTTTAATTGTATATTAAATGTTGTACAACGCCCTGAGAAGAAAAAGAAGAAAAAGAAGAGAAGAGATTGGATTTATACCCCGCCCTTCACTTGGAGTCGCAGAGCGGCTTACAAATTCCTTTCCCTTCCCCTCCCCACAACAGACACCCTGTGAGGTGGGTGGGGCTGAGACAGAAATGGCTCTTTTTCAAGGACAGCTGTGCCAGAACTTGTGACTGACCCAAGTTCACATCAGCAGGTGCAAGTGGAGGAGTGGGGAATCAAACCCGGTTCTCCCAGATTAGAGTCCACGCACTTAACCACTACACCAAACTGGGTCTCTGAGCCCATTGGGGAGGGCGGTATATAAAGCTAATAAAATAAATAAATAAATAAATAAACTTAAGTTTGCAATGGACCCAAAAAGTATGCTATTAAATGTCTTCCCAAGCAATATTGAAACAGTTCACAGTGAGTTATAGAAGTATACGGTGACAGTGGAAAGAGTAATATTCACAGCAAAATGGAAGGCAGTGAAATGTGTCCAGACTTGAAGGAACGGTGGAATAAACTGAATGAATAGGTGACAAGGGCAAAGCTAACATCTCCCATACGTAATATAGTGTCCAGATCACGAGATGTGATGGTACCACTTTGCTCTGCCCTGGTTAGACCTCACGTAGAGTATTGTGTTCAGTTTTGAGCACCACGATTTAAGACAAGCTGGAACATGTCCAGAGGAGAGCAACGAAGATGGTGAGGAAAGGCTGAAGGAGTTGGGTATGTTTAGCCTGGAGAGGAGACGGCTGCAGGGGTATTTCCTGCAGGAGCGCACAGGAGCGGAGCTCCGGCAGTAAAGATCCTAGGGGGCGGGCACATGCAACAAGCCCCACCCCTTGCTCCCAGCAGCCCTCAGTCAGAGCAAGAAGCAGCCAGGTAAGCTGCAGAGC
>NW_015162539.1:95897-96501 GCF_001447785.1 Gekko japonicus | reverse complement strand
GAGCGGTTCCTCAGTGGAACAGGCTTCCTTGGGAAGTGGTGGGCTCTCCTTCTTGGGAGGTTTTCAAACAGAGGCTAGATGGCCATCTGACAGCAATGCGGATTCTGTGAACTTGGTCAGATCACGAGAGGGAGGGTAGGGAGGATTGCCTCAGTGCTTAGTTCTTGTGGCCGTTTCATACGCCCAGGGAAATGCTGATTGCCACTTTGGGGTCAGGAAGAAATCCTGAAGGGTTTTTTTTTTGTCATCTTCTGAGCATGGAACAGCAGTTATCACAGGTGTGGAGGGGGAGGTGTTTGTGAATTTCCTGCATTGTGCAAGGGGTTGGACTAGATGACCTTGGAGGTCCCTTCCATGATTCTATGATTCTATAATAAGGCCAACTTCAGAATTTCAAGAAAAATGGAAAACCTTTTTTCAATTACACAGCTGAAAATCGAGAATAAAATTAAATCAAAAGAGGGAAGGACAGAAAGAAAGATTTAGGTAACCCATGCTTTACAATGAAAATGTTATTAGATATGAAGATAGATGGAAAAGACAGAAAAGGTATTTAAACAGAAGTGAAATATTAAAAAGTGAATTTAAGCAAGTTCTACATAAC
>NW_015162539.1:50164-95835 GCF_001447785.1 Gekko japonicus | reverse complement strand
AGCAGTTTGAGACCCGAGTGCCGCATGACAGAGTGAGCTCCCGTCTCTGGCCCCAGCTCCTGCCAACCTAGCAGTCTGAAAGCAAGAAATTGCAAGTAGATAAATCGGTACTGCTTCGGTGGGAAGGTAACAGCGTTCCGTGCGCCTCAGCGTTTAGTCATGCCGGCCACATGACCACGGAGAAGTCTTTGGACAGCGCTGGCTCTTCAGTTTGGAAACGGAGATGAGCACCGCCCCCTAGAGTCGGATCCAACTAGCTTTTGACCAAGGGAAACCTTTACCTTTACCTTACATAATATATGCAAATGTACACTTTTTAAGTAGAAATGAATATAGTTTATATTTTGTGTCTCAATGAAATAAACATTTAATTTAAAGACAAACAAAAAAACAGGTATTTGCAAACTGCCACCCTGAACATATCATTCATGGTGATGCTTCTAGCTCCTTTGTACCATGCCAGACTTCCTACTTGGACCATAATGAGATGAGAAATCCCACAAGGACACACACTGATTTTCTCATGCGCTGTTACACTGTTCTCAGCAAGACAGAATCACACCAGCGTCAGACTGACAGGGCGATTCTGCATCTAGCTTTCACTGTCCATCTTCTCAACTGGGAGGAAAAGGTAGAAGAAGAGATTGGATTTATACCCCGCCCTTCACTACCCGAAGGAGTCTCAGCGCGGCTTACAAACTCATTTCCCTTCCGCTCCCCACAACAGACATCCTGTGAGGTAAAAGGAGAAGAAGAGATTGGATTTATACTCCGCCCTTCACTACCCGAAGGAGTCTCAGCGCGGCTTACAAACTCATTTCCCTTCCGCTCCCCACAACAGACATCCTGTGAGGTAAAAGGAGAAGAAGAGATTGGATTTATACTCCGCCCTTCACTACCCGAAGGAGTCTCAGCGCGGCTTACAAACTCATTTCCCTTCCGCTCCCCACAACAGACATCCTGTGAGGTAAAAGGAGAAGAAGAGATTGGATTTATACTCCGCCCTTCACTACCCGAAGGAGTCTCAGCGCGGCTTACAAACTCATTTCCCTTCCGCTCCCCACAACAGACATCCTGTGAGGTAAAAGGAGAAGAAGAGATTGGATTTATACTCCGCCCTTCACTACCCGAAGGAGTCTCAGCGCGGCTTACAAACTCATTTCCCTTCCGCTCCCCACAACAGACATCCTGTGAGGTAAAAGGAGAAGAAGAGATTGGGTTTATACCCCGCCCTTCTCTGCATTTGTAATCCCCGAATCCACTCTTGGGGCCCGTCCAAGGACGTCCATTCTCAGCAGCCCGCTCTGGAGTTTTTCGGACTGGAAACATGGGAAGCGAAAGGCAGAAGCAAACAAACAAACAAAAGGCTGAAAATAAGAACTCTAAACCAAGCCAGGAACCAAAATTAAACGGGTGGCAGGAAACGGATGGCCCTGCACCGTCGCGACCACAAGAACGGGCAGGCAGGAAGGGGAATGCGTTCCTAGCAAGGCATGGGAGGGAGCAGGAGCAACAGGGCGGCAGATGCCCGGAGCCTTTAACAACCGCAAAGCAGGCAGCATTTCAACAGGTGCAGCGAGCCCAATGTGGGGAGAGCAAGCAACTTGGCAGCAGCTGAAATTTCGTGTGCAATTCTTAAAGCAGACAATCCCACATGGGGAGCATGACTGTGCCAGAAGAACCTAGATATATTTATTAAATAGTTGGGGGCTTGTTTCAAACACCCACCCCCACCCCACACACAAGAGCCAGTTTGGTGTAGTGGTGAAGTGCGCGGACTCTAATCTGGGAGAACCGGGTTTGATTCCCCACTCCTCCACTTGCACCTGGCTGGATGACCTTGGGTCAGTCACAAGCTCTGGCACAGCTGTTCCCGAAAGAGCAGTTTGTGTCAGAGTTCTCTCAGCCCCACCCACCTCACAGGGTGTCTGTTGTGGGGAGGGGAAGGGAAAGGAGTTTGTCAGCCGCTCTGAGACTCCAAGTGAAGGGCGGGGTATAAATCCAATCTCGTCTCTTCTTCTCTTCTTTGTTCAAGAGACTGACCCTGATCATAGGCATAGACTACAGGGGGGGGGACTCGGGGGCTGCCCCTGCCCCGAAATTTTCCAGGGAGGACCAAGCCTCCCCCGGGCGAAAAGGAGCTCTGAAAAGGGAGCCCTCCCTTTAAAGCCAGCAGCCGGTGGAACGGACCCGCCGGCTGCTGGCTGTAAAGGGCAGGAAACCCTTGCAGGGCTCTCCTTGCTTCCCCCGGTTTAGAAGCGAGGGGAAGCGAAAGGGAGCTCTGGAAAGGGAGCCCAGCCCCCCCCCCCCGGGGAAATTGGAAAGTCTATGCCCTAGACCAGGGGTCATTTCATAGAAAAAGAGGTGCAGGAGCTCATTAGCATAACTCATCAGCATAACTCATTTGCATATGCCACACCCCCTGACATCACCGGAAGTGTGTCAGATGGCAACACCCAACACCCACCGTTCAGGCTCCACTGGACAGTTTTGGATTGCTAGCTATTGGGGGGGGGGCGTGCAGATCTGTCCTCGCAGAGGAGGGAGAGCTTGTACCTGAATAAAACTTAGTCTTAAAGGTGCCACTGGACTGTTTTGGACTGGGGGGGTGCGGGGGGAGCTCTGCAACTTACCTGGCTGCTTCTTGCTCTGACTGAGGGCTGCTGGGAGCAGGGGGTGGGGCTTGTTGCATGTGCCCGCCCCCTGGGCTCTTTACTGCCGGAGCTCCACTCTTGTGCGCTCCTGCAGGAAATGACCCCTGCCTAGACACTGATCCCTGTTAGCGGGAGATTCTGAGAGATCTCCAGGCCAGTTTTAATTCCCCAGTTGCAATTCTGGAAGGGGGAACACTGAACCTGGACGCCCCGGGGCAAGTCCTGGTGTAAACAACAACAAAGAGGTCATTTAAAGTTTATTTACCCCACCTATCTCCAGTGCGCCCTCTAAGCTGTGGAGTCTTGTGAGCAAAAATCCTACTTTGTGAGCTCCTGGCGTTAAAGCTGTAAGTGAGCGAGTTGGCTGCTGCATCAGTCAGTTTGCTCGGGAGCCCCCCTTCCTGAGCTGAGGCAAAAATGTGTGCGCCGGAGGCTACAAAACCGTGAGCTGGCTCACATTAACTCAGCTTAGAGGGAACACTGCCTATCTCCCCTATAGGGCTTTCCACACCACTCTGCCCACCTCCATTTTATCTTTCTAAAAAACCTATGAGGTAGTTTCGGCTGAGAGAGCATGACCGGCCCAAGGTCCCATGGCAGAGTGGGGACTTGAACCGGGGTCTCTCAGTTCCAAGCAATGTTCCCTCTAAGCTTAGTGTGAGCTAGCTCACATTTGTTTAGCATCCGGCTCACACATGACCCATGTGGATCTATAAGAACCAGATCATCACTGAGACAGTACCCTAAGACCACAATTGTACCTTTAAAGATTGACTACCTCTTTCAATAGTCTTTCAGTAGTCATGTATGGCTGCGAGAGTTGGACTATAAGGAAGGCCGAGCGCCGAAGAATAGATTCTTTTGAACTATGGTGCTGGAGAAGACTCTTGAGAGTCCCTTGGACTGCAAGAAGATCAAATCAGTCAATCCTACAAGAAATCAACCCTGACTGTTCCCTGGAAGGCCAGATAATGAAACTGAAGCTCAAATACTTTGGCCACCCAATGAGAAGGGAGCACTCACTGGAGAAGACCCTGATGCTGGGAAAGATTGAAGGTCAAAGAAGATGGGGACGGCAAAGGATGAGATGGTGAGACAGTGTCATCGATGCAACGAACATGAAATTGAGCAAACTTCAGAGGACGGCGGAAGGCAGGAGGGCCTGGCGGGATCTGGTCCATGGGGTCGCGAAGAGTCGGACTCGACTGTGCGACTGAACAACAACACACATTTTTGTCTCAGCTCAGGAAGGACAGCTCCAGGGCAAACTAATTGATGCAGTGGCCAACTTGCTCGCTCACCACTTGAATGTCAGTAGCTCACAAAGCAGAATTCCTGCTCACAAGACTCCACAGCTTAGAGGGAGCATTGGTTCCGAGTCCAGCACTATAACAGCTACACCATGCCAGATGTCAGAGGAAAGAGAGAGACTCGTTCTGTGGTACAGGATTCGTATTGGGCAAGAGAGGCTTTGGACAGGCCTTGCCGACAGCCTGCACAATTTATATAGGTAAAGTTAAAGGTTCCCTTGCTCGAAAGCCAGTCGAATCCGACTCTAGGGTTGCGGTGCTCATCTCCGTTTCAAAGCTGAAGAGCCAGCGCTGTCCGAAGACATTTCCGTGGTCATGTGGCCGGCATGACTAAACACCAAGGCGCACGGAACGCTGTTACCTTCCCACCGAAGTGGTACCTATTTATCTACTTGCAGTTCCTTGCTTTCGAACAGCCAGGTTGGCAGGAGCTGGAACTAGAGACGGGAGCTCACTCCGTCTTGCGGCACCCGGGTCTCGAACTGTTGAACTACCGACCTTCCACAGCCTGCAGTTCAGCGTCTTAAACACTTAAGCTGCCACAATTTATATAAGTAAAGTTTAATTAAGAAAAAACCCTGAAGCTAGCAGACCGAGCTGTATCCCCAGATCGAGTTGCCAACCTCCAGGTGGCTGCTGGAGATCTCCTGGGATTGCCGCTGCTCTCCAGGCCACCGAGATCAGTTCCCCGGAAGAAATGGCTGCTTTGGAGAGTGGGTCTTATGGCATTAAACCCCCACTGAAGCCCCTGAGCTCCCCAAACCTTGCTCTCCTCAGGCTTCAACCTCAAAATGTCCAGGCCTTTCCCAACCTGGAGCTGGGAGCCCAACCTCCAGAGGAGGCCGTCTATTATGAGTCCAGGCACAGGCGGATGGGTAACTCATGCAGAAACAGAAAGTGGGTTCCTCCAAGGATAAAATCCTAGAATCACAGAGCTGGCAGGGGCCAGACAGGCCCCCTAGTCCAGCCCCCTGCTCAGTGCAGGATCAGCCAAGAGCAGTGATGGCGAACCTTTTAGAGACCAAGTGCCCAAACTGCGACCCAAAACCCACTTATTTATCGCAAAGTGCCAACACGGCAATTTAACCTGAGTACGGAGGTTTTAGTTTAGAAAAAAACAACTCATACATTAACATAAGATGATCCAAACAAATTAAGGAAAGCAATCCCAAATGCTTTCATTTACTTAAAATTATTTGGCAGAGAATTCCACGCTTTAATGACGGTCTGGGCCTGGCTGGGGCGATGGCACGCGTGCCCACAGAGAGGGCTCTGAGTGCCGCCTCTGGCACGCGTGCCATAGGTTCGCCACCACTGGCCTAGAGCATCCCCGACAAGTGTTCGTCCAGCCATTGCTTGAAGACTATCAATGGGTGCAGGCAGACGGCATCCTGAGAGCAGGTTAAACTGCTCCGGTTCTAACTGGATTATATTTGATCTGGATAATCGCGATCACACTTACCTCCCTTATCCCACCTCACCGCACAGTCACATCGCTCCCCAGCGTCTACACTACCGACGCACGGGAGCGTGTGTCAGCGGGTTTTTTAATTTTTGTCCTCAGTTTGCGCATGCACATGGGCGCCCCTCCATAGAAGGGGAGGGAACTATCAGGGCGCATGCGCAGAACCACCAGGGCGAATCAATCCAACCCCTCCAACAAAAGACTTCCCTTTCAATGTTTGACCCGAAAATGGCCTCCGTGAGATCCCAAACTCATCTAAATGCTAAGACAAGTGACCGTTTAAATGTCGGTTTTCTAAACGCAGTGGCGGCGCTCCGCCTAAATCCACACCGCCAACGCATTAAAAAAATGGCGGGCAAAAAGCGGAAGCCTCGGGCAGCTTTCGAGCGGGGAGGGGGTTTAAACCGGAAGTGGCTCGACAACGCAGGAGCGATCAGACGTCAGAAAAGTGCGTGTAGAACCGGAGAATCAGGAAAACACCACTTGGGGACCTGGTAACAAAACACTCCATTTTAAAGGGGGTTTGAGCCGGACAGCGATGGCTGGAGACGGAGCGCAGATGTTGAGTGTGTGAACGTGGATATAAAATCTGTTACTGAAGCGTGCCGAAAGCGGACTGAATGGCCCGTCTGAACACACCCAATGAGGGGGGAGCTCACCACCACCCTAGGCAGCTGATCCCACTGTTGCACAACTCCTACTGTCAAAATGTTTTTCCTAACATCCAGCTGGTACACTCCAGCCCTGAATTTAAGCCCATTATTGAAGAAGGATTAGATTTACACCCCGCCCTTCACTACCCGAAGAAGTCTCAGAGCAGTTTACAATCTCCTTTCCCTTCCCCAGAACGGACACCCTGTGAGGTAGGTAGGGCTGAGAGAGCTCTTTCGAGAACCGCTCGTGAGAGAACAGCTCTGAAATAACTTGTGACTGACCCAAGGTCACACCAGCAGCTGCATGTGAAGGAGTGGGAAACCAAACCTGGTTCTCCCAGATTAGAGTCCACGCTCTTGGACCACTACACCAAACTGGCTCTATTGTGAGTCCCATCCTCTGCGGCCCTCAGGAACAGCTCCCTGCCCTCCTCGAAGTGACAGCCCTTCAAATCCTTCAAGACAGCAATCCTGTCCCTCCTCAGCCTCCTCTTCTCCTGACTGAACATTCCCAAATCCCTCGGCCTTTTCTCGTAGGGCTTCTTGGTCTCCAATGTGGGTCATTCACCCACCATTACAAAGCCAACCATTTAATTTTAAAAATGATTTGGTGAGGGAATATTTAAGGAACCACGTCTTAAAAGGAGGAGGACAAGGGAGTAGACAGCATTAGTATGATATATTATACTCTCACTGAGAGCCAGTTTGGTGTAGTGGTTAAGTGCGCAGACGCTAATCTGGGAGAACCGAGTTTGATTCCCCACTCCTCCACTTGCACCTGCTGGATGACCTGGGGCAAGCCACAGTTCTGTCAGAGCTGTCCTTGAAAAGAGCAGTTTCTCTCAGAGCTCTCTCAGCCCCACCGACCTCACAGGCAGTGTTCCCTCTAAGCTGAGTTGGTGTGAGCTAGCTCACAGTTTTTAGCCTCCGGCTCACACGTTTTTGTCTTAGCTCAGGAAGGATGGCTCCAGAGCAAACTGATTCATGCAGCAGCCAAATTGCTCGCTCACAACCTTAATGCCAGTAGCTCACAAGGTAGAATTTTTGCTCACAGGACTCCACAGCTTAGAGAGAGCATTGCTCACAGGGTGTCTGTTGTGGGGAGGGGGAGGGAAAGGAGACTGTAAGCCGCTCTGAGACTCCTTTGGGTAGTGAAGGGCAGGGTATAAATCCAATCTCTTCTTCTCTTCTTCTTCTTTTCCACGGCCTATTCGTTTGCACACAAAGAATCCAGGGTGCGAGTGACGCTCATCCTCCCCTGCCACTCCCCTCCCACCTTGTCAAATGTCCCCAATCCCCCCCCCCCCCAGCACTGGCCAGCACGCAGACTTTAGCTAAGTAGCCCACAAGGCCACCTGCGTCCTTCGAGAGTGGCTGAGAGTGACAGAGAGCGAAAGTTGCAGTTTATTTTGGGGGTGTAACAGTTCCCCCTTTGTGTTTTCGGCCACACAGGCCTCCTGTGCAAGGCAAGCGCCGGGTGGTGGGGGTGGAGATGCCGGGGACAAACAACAGCACGAAGGCTGCCATTTCCAGGCTGGGAAATTCCTGCAGATTTAGGGGTGGAGCCTGGGGCAGTGGAGGGACCTCAATAGGGCCTAACGCCACGGAGTCCGCCCTCCAAAGCAGCCATTTTCTCCCTGGAACTAATACTGATAGCCTGGAGATCAGTTGTAACTCTGGGAGCTCTCCAAGCCCCCCACCTGGGGGTTGGTAACAGCCCCCCCCCCCCCGCCCCTTCTTGGGGGGAACCGGGATACTGGACTACAGTGAAGCAGAAGGAAGGAGGGAGAAGGAGAAGAGACTGGATTTATACCTTGCCCTTCACTCCCCAAAGGAGTCTCAGAGTGGCTTACAATCTCCTTTCCCTTCCCCTCCCCACAACGGACACCCTCTGAGGTCGGTGGGGCTGAGAGAGAGCTCTTTCGAGGACCGCTCCTGAGAGGACAGCTCTGAGAGAACTTGTGACTCACCTGAGGTCACACCAGCAGCTGCATGTGGAGGAGTGGGGAATCAAACCTGGTCCTCCCAGATTAGAGTCCACGCTCTTAACCACTGCACCAAACTGGCTTTTTGCCGGCCGGGCTCTCCTGATATTTCAGGGAAGAAGGGGTTTTTTTGCTGTCAGGTATGGAAGCCAGCCTCCAGGCCGGACCTGGAGATCGCCCGGAATCAGGGCCCGTCTTCAGACTACAGAGATCAGATCCCCTGGCCCCACTGCTGGACCTCCTGATGGCACCTGGTATTTTTGGCCACTGTGTGACACAGAGCGTTGGCCTGGATGCGCTTGTGTCTTGGTGCGTCGGGGGGGGGGTCAACAGTGGGAGGGCTTCTAATGTTCTGGCCCCACTGCTGGACCTCCTGATGGCACCTGGTATTTTTGGCCACTGTGTGACAGAGTGTTGGACTGGATGGGCCATTGGCCTGATCCAACATGGCTTCTCTTCTGTTCTTATGTCTGGGGCAAGTGATGCTCTGTCTTCTTGGTGCTTGGGGGGGGGGTCAACAGTGGGAGGACTTCTAATGTTCTCGCCCCACTGCTGGACCTCCTGATGGCACCTGGTATTTCTGGCCACTGTGTGACACAGAGTGTTGGACTGGATGGGCCATTGGCCTGATCCAACATGGCTTCTCTTCTGTTCTTATGTCTGTGGCGAGTGATGCTCTGTCTTTTTTGTAAGTGGGGGGGGGGCAACAGTGATGCTCTGTCTTCTTGGTGCTTGGGGGGGGGGTCAACAGTGGGAGGACTTCTAATGTTCTCGCCCCACTGCTGGACCTCCTGATGGCACTTGGTATTTTTGGCCACTGTATGACAGAGTGTCGGACTGGATAGGCCTTTGGCCTGATCCAACATTGGCGTCTCTTATGTTCTTATGTCCTTAACAGGGATGCTTTGGAGGGTGGACTCTCTGGCATTGCACTCCACTGAGGTCCCTGTCCTCCCCAGGCTCCACCCCCAAATCTCCAGGAGTTTCCCAACCTGGATCTGGCATCTCTACCCCCCATCCCCCGCCAGTGGCCGGGGGGACCTGGCGACCCTACCGTCAAGTCACAACTGACTCATGGCGACCCCGTGGAGTTGTCAAGGCAAGAGACATTCAGAGGTGGTTGGCCACTGCCTGCCCCTGCCCCCCAGCTCCTGGTATTCCTTGACGGTCTCCCATCCAAGTACTAATCAAGGCTGACCCTGCTTAGCTTTGAGATCTGACGAGATCGGGTCTAGCTTGCACGAAACACAGTGATGTAAATACAGTTGCAGTGATGTTTCTGTGAGAAGGATGCCATGCATTTTAGAAAGAAACTCTAATTGCGGCTCAGCGGATCCTCCATAATTAGAGGCAGTCAACCTCTGAATGCCAGATGCTAGGGAGACAAAGCCTGAGAATAGCTTCATGTTCATACCCTGCTGGCACATTTCCCCGTGGGAACTGTCATGGGAACGATTGATCAGGTCAATCTTCAATGTGACGCAGGAAGGGAACATTTATGTCTTTGTATGATGTGACGATGGCTGATAAATTACAGTTTTTTTAAAAAAAAAAAAGAGTGCAGCTATTCTTAGCCGCTAAGAAGAAGACTGGATTTATACCCCACCCTTCACTACGGAAAGGAGTCTCAGAGTAGCTTACAGTCTCCTTTCCCTTCCCCTCCCCACAACAGACACCCTGCGAGGTGGGTGGGGCTAAGAGAGCTCTTTCCAGGACTGATCCTGAGAGAACAGCTCCGAGAGAACTTGTGACTGACCCAAGGTCACACCAGCAGCTGCATGTGGAGGAGTGGGGAATCAAATCTGGTCCTCCCAGATTAGCACCTGCGCTCCTAACCACTACATCAAACTGGCTCTGAGCAATGATCCCTCAGTTTACTTCTAACTTCAGGAGCAGTTTCTCTCTGCTAGCAACCCAAGAAGATGACAGTAATAGGGACAGTAATTTACCAGGGAAAGGTAACAACAACAGGATCACCCATGGCAAATACAGGACTTCTAGAGCTCATGGAAATATATAACAAGATTCTGAGTAAAATTTAATTCAGACACCTTAAGGAAGATAGATGAAACAGTTGTGAAATTGTAATGAGAAGATATGCATGCAGAATGTTAAACTGGAGCTTGAATATTTTTACATTCCTTCCCCCCCCTTCCCTACTATCTTTATATAAACTAATAAAATTCTTTATTAAAAAAAAAAAAAGGAAGAGACCATCCGGCAAACTCAAAGAGAATGAGAAAGCCCCAAATTCGACAATTCTGGGCACCCTAATTAAAAAAAAAAAGAGTTTGTAGAACTGGAAAAGGTGCAGAAAAGGACTGCAAAAGCAGCTTTCTCCCAAGGAAAGACTAAAGAATCCGGGGTTTTCAGTTTAGAAAAAAAGGTGAATGGCAAGGGGGCAGAATTTTTTCGCTCTCTCTCCCAAAATTCTAGAACTCCGGGGCATCCGCTGAACTTGATGGGCAGGAGGTTCAGGACAGGAAAAAAGAGAGCATTGCACTGTACTCTCTCTATCCTGGATGGCCCAGGTTGACGTGATCTCAGAAGATTCATTTATTCATTTTTATTTATTAAACTGAATTTGCTAGGCTGCCCTTCCTTGCAAGCAGGGCTCAGGGCGGCTTCCAACAGATGGGAGACCAGCAAGGAAGTTCAAGGTTGCTACGCAGAGGCAAGCAATGGCAAACCACCTCTCTTTGTCTCTTGCCTCGAAAACCCTATGGGGGTCCCCAAAAGTTGTCTGCAACTCGATGGCACTTTCCGCTGCCACCACTGTAGGCTGGCACAAAGAACTCCCCGCCACAGCATGCAACGCGGTATCCACCTTTATATGGGATTAAACAAACCCATACCGGAGGAGACGTCCACCAGTAGATATTTGCTCTAGAGGCTAAATGGCACCTCCGTGTTCAGAGGCAGTCTACTTCTAAAAGTCAGGCGGTGGCTGGAGTAACATCAGGGCTTTGGCCTTCGTGCCCAATATATGAACCGTCAAAGAGCCTGTGAGTGACAGTCTGGATACTCTGATGCAGTCGGTCGTGATCTTCTTTTCCTTTTACCAATCACTTCCCCCCAACTGATGGGGCGGAAGGGGGGCAGAAACTGGGATATATTAACCAGGCCTAATCCTGGCCAATGCTTCCTCTAAACTGTGGAGTGAGCTAGAATTCTGCTTTGTGAGCTACTGGCATTAAAGTTGTGAGCGAGCAATTTGGCTACTGCATAAATCAGTTTGCTCTGGAGCCATCCTTCCTGAGTGAAGACAAAAGTGTGTGAGCCGGAGGCTAAAAAGCTGTGCGCTAGCTCACACTAACTCAGCTTAGAGGGAACATTGATCCTGGCTATGTTCACACATCTCCTTAGCCCACTTTCAAAGGCAGACACGGGGAAACCTCCAAGTTCATTCGCACTGAAGCGCCAGGATCACAAGTTAGTAGACCGGGCAGTTTTCCATCCGCAAGAGAACTGGATTCCCGAAGGCAAGGCTTTGCTGGAAATTAATTTCAGAATTGAAAGGGGGGGGGGGAGGAATTCAACAGAGAGTTTGCTTATAACTCTCTCCCTCCCAGGGGAAGGCTGGAGTCATGGAGCCCTGCTCGTGCCCTGAAAGTGCTGAATCCGGACCACACCTTGCATTTTGAAGGGTTTAAGGCAGTGATGGCGAACCTTTTAGAGACCGAGTGCCCAAACTGCGACCCAAAACCCACTTATAACCTGAATACTGAGATTTTACTTTAGAAAAAACAACTCATACATTAACTTAAGATGATCCAAACAAAGTAAGGAAAGCAATCCCAAATGCTTTCGTTTAGTTAAAATTATTTGGCAGAGAATTCGACACTTTAATGCTGGTCTGGGCCTGGCTGGGGCGATGGCACGCGTGCCCACAGAGAGGGCTCTGAGTGCCATCTCTGGCCCCCGTGCCTTAGGTTCGCCACCACTGGTTTAAGGGAACGGCCAATTTAGCACATGGATAAGACACAAGATCCAGTTTGCTCCTGTATCAATGCCCCTGTAATAGATCTATGGTGCGGCCTCGTTCGGAATACTGTGTACAGTTCTGGGCACCATATCTTCAAAAGGACATTGCAGAGCTAGAAAAAGGGCAGAGGAGGGAAACCAAAATGGCTAGGCAGTTGGAGCACCTCCCCTAGAAAGAAAGGCCGAAGAGTCTGGAACTTTTCCGTTTAGAAAAGGGACGACGGGGCGGGGGGGACACATTAATTTTTAAAATAAAATTATGCATGGCACGAAGAGTTGACCAAGAGAAATTCTTCTCCCTCTCCCCAAATACTAGAGGTCAAGGGCGTCCAATTAAGCTGATGGGCAGTAGGTTCAGGACAGACAAAAGGAAAGACTGCTTTACACAGAGAGTGATTAAAATGTGGAATTCGCTGCCATAGGACGTTGCGACGGCCACCGGAACAAACAGCTTTAAAAGGGGATTAGATAACTAGCCATGGTGGCCGATGGGGTTTCCTGGAAGGCCAGATAATGAAGCTGAAGCTCAAAGACTTTGGCCACCCAATGAGAAGGGAGCACTCACTGGAGAAGACCCTGATGCTGGGAAAGATCGAAGGTCAAAGAAGACAGGGATGGCAAAGGATGAGGGGGTTAGACAGTGTCATCGATGCAACGAACATGACATTGAGCCAACTTCAGAGGACGGCGGAAGACAGGAGGGCCTGGCGTGACCTGGTCCGTGGGGTCGCGGAGAGCCGGACTCGAATGTGCGACTGAACAACAACAACATGGTGGCCGAAGGGAACCAACATATTCAGAGGCACTAATCTTCTGGATCCCAGAGCCAGGAGGCAACATCAGGGGAAGGCCTTGGCCTCTATGCCCTGTTGTTGGCCATCCAAAGGAACTGGTTGGCCACTGTGTTGAGACAGGATGCTGGACTAGAGGGACCACGGGTCCGATCCGGCAGGGCTCTTCATCTAATGCCCTGTGTGTGTTCACGCTGTCCCCGTCACCCATAGTTCCCTACGACCAATGTTCCCTCTAAGCTGAGTTAGTGTGAGCTAGCCCACAGTTCTCTAGCCTCCGGCTCACACACTTTTGTCTTCGCTCAGGAAGGATGGCTCCAGAGCAAACTAACTGATGCAGCGGCCAAATCGCTCGCTCACAACTTTAATGCCAGGAGCTCACAGAGTAGAATTTTTGCTCACAAGACTCCACAGCTGAGAGGGAGCATTGCCTACGACGACATCATCTCATGAAATGGGATGCGAACATGACCGAGACAGGATGTGGTGATGACCACTGGTTTAAAAAAAAAAAAGAGTGACACCAAACCTGAAACTACCTCTATCGACAGACATCATAGCTCAACGGAAATTCCACGTTCAGCGGCAGCATAGCTGATGCGGGAAACAAACAACAGAAGAGAGCCGTCCGTCTCATCCGGGGGTCCACGGCCTTTTTGAGCCCGTGGGGATGCTTTGGATTCTGACGTGGCCCCACAAAATGGCTGCTGCGGGAGGCAGAGCCAGCCACAAAATGGTCCCCGCAGCTTACCTTCAGTCACACAGTGCAGATCCTCGTGCTTGTGTGGCGGCGGTGGCTGCCAAAGCGACTTCTTTAAATATCTGCACAGCCAGATAAATTTCCGACGGCCAATCAAAAGCCTTTCTGGGCAGAAGCCCGACTTGGCCCGGCCCACTTTCTAAAAGCACCAGGAAAAGTATCAGTGGGTGTCATGCCGCCCACAGGCGCTGCATTGGGGACCCCCTGATCTCATCCAACATCCCGCTTCTCACAGGGGCAAACCAGACGCCTCTCAAAAGCCCACCAGGAGGGGACAGGGGCTGCCGTTTGTCCCTATGGCTGCTCTCCCAGAACATGACATTCAGAGCTATACTGCCTCTGAACATGGGGGCTCCATTTCACCCTCAGGGCTGACAGCCCTTGATGGGCATCTCTCCCTCTCCACGAATGTCTTTAAATCCTTTTCAAAGCCACCGAGGTGAGTGGCGGACACCTCATCTTGTGGCAGGGAGTTCCCCAAGTCAAATGACATCTTGTTCTCAGTTTCCTCCGTTTATTTTAAACTGAAAGCTCCGGGGTTGACCATTGCCTTCAATGCTCTGTGGGCCACCGGGCCCCTTGCCGTGGCTAGCAATTTTCATCAGACACCATGCCAGATCGAAACAAGCCCCAGGACCTCTCGGTTCAGAAAGCAGCCACTGAGGAGCACGCGGCCACCTCCTGCTTGGGTTTCACCTTCACGTTTACTGGCGAGAAAATCTTTCTTCATCCTGTCACAACAGCAAGAGAAACAGCCAGCAGGGCAAGAACTCCAGGCAGCAGGAACGCCAACCCTGCAAAGCTCAGAAAGAGTTTTGTTTCTAACCCCCCCTCCCCCCGGGGATTAACATTGAAGATTTGGGGAGACAGCTTCTTTCGGAGCCCTGTTCTGGCCACCATATCTCAAAAAAGGGAGGCAGGGTGGCTGGGAAACAAGCCAACGCGGGGCCCTAGCGTTTCTTTTGGAGGGGGCCTTCTTTTTGGGGGGGGCCGAGGCCCCCTCCCAAACTGAAGGATCCGGGGTGTGTGTGACAGCACCTTCCCTCTGAGGAACGACTAAAGAACTTGGGGCTTTCCAGTGGAAAGAAAATATTTCTTAAGAAAGGGGGGGACATGAGAGAGGTTTATAAAATTAGGTATGAGGTAAAGAAAGCGGGGGGGGGGAGAACATAAGAATATAAGAGACGCCAATGTTGGATCAGGCCAAAGGCCCATCCAGTCCAACACTCTGTATCACACAGTGGCCAGAAATACCAGGTGCCATCAGGAGGTCCACCAGTGGGGCCAGGACATTAGAAGCCCTCCCACTGTTGACCCCCCCCCAAGCACCAAGAAGACAGAGCATCTCTTGCCCCAGAGCCCCTATGTATTTTGTTGTCATTCAGTCGCACAGTCGAGTCCGACTCTTCGCGACCTCATGGACCAGATCACGCCAGGCCTTCCTGTCTTCCGCCGTCCTCTGAAGTTTGCTCAATTTCCCTATCTATACCTTGTGGCTAATAGCCACTGATGGACCTCTGCTCCATATGCTTATCTAATTCCCTTTTGAAGCCGTCCATGCTTGTAGCCGCCACCACTTCCTGTGGCAGTGAATTCCAAGTGTTAATCACTCTTTGGGTGAAGAAGGACTTCCTTTTGTCCGTTCTAACCCGACCGCTCAGCAGTTTCATGGAGTGCCCACGAGTTCTTGTCTTGTGAGAAAGGGAGAAAAGTACCTCTTTCTCTACCTGCTCTTTCCCATGCATAATCTTATAAACCTCAATCATGTCACCCCTCAGTCGTCGTTTCTCCAAACTGAAGAGCCCTAAGCGCTTTAACCTTTCCTCATAGGGAAAGTGTTCCAACCCTTTTATCATTCGAGTTGCCCTTTTCTGCACTTTTCCCAAAGCTATAATATCCTTTTTAAGGTGTGGTGACCAGAACTGCACGCAGTATTCCAAATGAGGTGGCACCATTGATTTATATAGGGGCATTATGATATTGGCTGATCTGCTTTCAATATCCTTCCTAATAATCCCCAGCATAGCATTGGCCTTTTTTTTATTGCAGTCACACACTGTCTCGATATTTTCAGTGAGTTATCTACTCCAACTCCAAGATCTCTCTCTTGATCAGTCTCTGTCAGTTCAGACCCCATCAATGTGTATTTATATTTAGGATTTTTGGATCCAGTGTGCATCACCTTGCACTTGGCCACACTGAACCCCATTTGCCAATGTTGACGCCCACTTGCCCATCCTTGACAGATGCCTTTGGAGTGCCTCACAATCCTCACTGGTTTTCACCATCCTGAACTTTTTCTCTCTGCTGGAGACCCCTTCTACTGGGGGGGGAGTAACGCTACGGGGGTCCCCTGAGGGGAATGGGACGCTGGATAAGATGGACCTACGTCTTCTTGTGGAAAGGGGACCTTCTTGAGAACTGGTAGCCAAAAAGCCTGAAGTGGAACCTCCACACTGAGAGGCGGTTCACCTCAGAGAAACCAGCCACGGGGCAAAAAGGCTGCTGCGCTTTTCTAGAAGCTTCCCAGAGACCTCTGAGCCGTGGTCTGACCAAGAGCGGGAGCCACCTTATTTCTCTCTTTTATCTGGTGGATAAAACGAAAATTCTTCTCCACGCAACAATTTTTCTCGGGAGTCAACTGAGTTCTAGAGAGCGTGCTCATATTCTCATGGAGGGCATATTGCCCATCCCAATGATCGTTGCCTCTTGTTAAGGCTAAGAAACCCCCACCAATGCTCCCTCTAAGCTGTGGAATCTTGTGAGCAAACCTTCTACTTTGTGAGCTCCTGGCATGAAAGTTGTGAGCGAGCCATTTGGCCGCTGCATAAATTAGTTTGCTCTGGGGCCCATCCTTCCTGAGCTAAGACAAAAATCTGTGAGCTGGAGGCTAAAAAACTGTGAGCTAGCTCACATTAACTCGCTTTACAGGGAACACCCATTTTGTCCTCCCTTAGCAGGGAAGGTGCTCTACCCCTCGGCCCTTTCACATGTCCCTTTTCCTGAGCTGCGGTGGCTCAAGTGCTTAAGACGCTGAACTGCAGGCTGTGGAAGGTCAGTAGTTCAGCAGTTTGAGACCCGAGTTGCCGCATGACGGAGTGAGCTCCCGTCTCTAGTCCCAGCTCCTGCCAACCTAGCAGTTCGAAAGCAAGAAACTGCAAGTAGATAAATAGGTACCACTTCAGTGGGAAGGTAACAACGTTCCGTGCGCCTTGGCGTTTAGTCATGTCGGCCACATGACCACGGAAACATCTTTGGACAGCGCTGGCTCTTCTGCTTGGAAACGGAGATGAGCACCGCAACCCTAGAGTCGGATTCGACTGGCTTTCGAGCAAGGGAACCTTTACCTTTTACCTTTCCTGCTCTAAGATCTCCACTCCACCACCTGTGTCAATCCCCTGCCGGCAGAAGTCAGGAAGGAGCTGGCTTTGTGCAGAATCAGACCCGGAGTCCACGGAGGCCCAGGCAGTCTGCTCTGACTAATGGTGCCTTTCCAGGGCCTCAACGAGCACTTGCGGCCCAAGATATTACAACTGGAGACATTGGTGATTGAACCCAGGACGTTCTGCATCCAAGCTACAGGCTGGAACCAATTCCAGGCCTACGTTCTCATAGAAGGAACTGACAGATGGAAACGACAGGAAGACACGGACGGAGGAGGATAGCACTGTTTGGATCGTGGTCCCTGCAATACTGGGCCATGTTCAAGGGGGAAATGATCCAAAAGGTCTGGGATCCAAATTGATCGGGGTGGGGTGGGGGTGACTGCAAGGAGAAACGTTGGCCTCTAGAGGGCTTGCACAGAGCTTCTGGGGCCATCTGGCCGGTCACTGTGGGAAACCAGTCGCTGGCCTAGGTGGACCCATGGTGGGATCCAGCAGGGCTGCTCTTCGGATGTCCCGAACCTTGTCTGAATCACATCGTTTCAAACTGTGGACAATTCGCTTCTATTCAGGGCAGGGCCAGCTCACTCACTAGGCGAACTAGGCGATCGCCTAGAGCGGGACGGCCCTCAGGGGTGCCAAACTGAACCCGGCCCCGTACTCTGGAAGTTTCTTGATTATTTGTGTTTTTCATTCTTCCTAAAATGCATTTATTTTGAAAATTGGTGGGCGCACAGGGGGGGGGGGCGCCAGAAGGGATCCTCGCCTAGGGTGCAAAATAAGCTGGGGCCGGCCCTGGCTCAGGGGTCATTATATTTTATAAACACTGGCCCAGGGACCAGAACTCTCCAACGTCAAACTCCGATCAGATTTGCATTTCAGAGCTACAAGATTCCCCGGTAAAGACGCTCAAGGCCCTGACCTCCATGGCTTTAAAGCGGGAAGAGGCTATTTGATGACTGTCAGCCATGGTAACTACATGGAGCATCCATGTTCCAAAGCAGTGTACCTTAGAATATCAGAGGATGGGGACAGGCAATGGCGAGGGAGGCAGCCTTTGAGGAGGAGGAGGAGAAGGAGAAGAAGAGGAGGAGATTGGATTTATACCCCGCCCCTCACTACCTGAAGGAGTCTCAGAGCGGCTTACAATCTCCTTCCCTTCCCCTCCCTACAACAGACACCCTGTGAGATAGGTGGGGCCGAGAGAGCTCTGCGAGAACTGCTCTTAAGAGAACAGCTCAGAAAGAACTTGTGACTGACCCAAGGTCACACCAGCAGCTGCATTTGGCGGAGTGGGGAATCAAACCCAGTTCTCCCGGATTAGAGTCCGCCCTCTTAACCACTACAACAAACTGGCTCCAGAATCTGGGATGGGAAGGGAGAGAACGCTTGCTTACATTCAGGAAGGCAAGGCAAGCGGTTTACAGCCACGTCGGTCCAAAAGCAAAATCCAAAAAGCCGAGAACACCCTCTCCATAATGCCTTCGTGAGGGCCAACCCAACGATGCGTTGCGGTGTGCTAATTCTTGCATTCCTCAGAACTATTCATCAGGCCAGATGTTACAAAATAAAAAAGAGAGGGGACCCCTCTCAAATTTTCAAGCAACTTTTCAGGTAGTTAAGGTTCCCTTGCTCGAAAGCCAGTCGAATCGACTCTAGGGTTGCGGTGCTCATCTCCGTTTCTAAGCCGAAGAGCCAGCGCTGTCCGAAGACGTTTTCGTGGTCATGTGGCCGGCATGACTAAACACCAAGGCCCACGGAACGCTGTTACCTTCCCAACGAAGTGGTACCTATTTATCTACTTGCAATTTCTTGCTTTCGAACTGCTAGGTTGGCAGGAGCTGGAACTAGAGACAGGAGCTCACCCCGTCTTGCGGCACCCGGGTCTCGAATTGCCGAGCTACTGACCTTCCACAGTCTGCAGTTCAGCGTCTTAACCACTTGAGCCACCGCAGCTTTTCAGGGCAAGGTGTTAAAAAAAAATCTCATGGGGCCAGTGATCTGCTGACAGATGAAGAAGCACAGGCTTTCAGGTGGCCGCTAAAAAAGCAGGAGATGTTAAAATAATTGCCCTGACCGGGATAGCCCAGGCTAGCCTGATCTCATCCACTGTTAAAACCTAAGCAGCATCCGTTCTGATTAGTATTTGGATGGGAGACTTCCAAGGAAGTCCAGGGTCGCGATGTAGAGGGCAGACAATGGCCAGCCACCTCTGAACGTCTCTTGCTTTGAAAACCCTACGGGGGTCACCATAAGACACCTGCGATTTGAGGGGACTTTCTATCACCAATAAAATAATTACGCTCCCTAGCGAGAGTTCTCCCTGATAGTCTTAAGCAGCCATCATTCGAAAAGACGGGCTTAGAAATAAACATAATTCCTAAGAGATATCCCTAAGAGTTACAATTTGAAACGCCCTCCTCTCGTTATCCAGGCCAGCCTTTCCACCTTCATTTTATCCTCACAAGCCCACAAAGAAGGTTGGGGTTAGCGAAAGGGGTCGGTCTGAGATAACCCCCCCTTTTTTTCTTTTTTTCTATATTTTATTTTCAATTTTCCATAAAGACATAACATAAAATCCAAGTATATCTTGTTCTCCAACACTTTAGGGTTACACTAAACATTTTCTTCAATCCAATTACTGACTTTTTGCCATTTTTGTTTAAAATTATTATCTGTTTTTCCTACATTTTTTATTCAAAGATAAGTCATATATACATAAAATCCAATAAGCATAAACAGTAATACATTCAGCTCTATTCCAATGACATGTAAACAAAAATAGTTAAGACGTTTCAAGATATCCATATATCAAGATTAACTTTGCCTGACTGAGGCCTTATGCTCTTTGTTTTGTTCCCAAGTATCCTTTGTGTTTAGTCATGCCGGCGACATGACCACGGAAATGTCTTTGGACAGCGCTGGCTCTTCGGCTTTGAAACGGAGATGAGCACCGCAACCCTAGAGTCGGATTCGACTGGCTTTCGAGCAAGGGAACCTTTACCTTTACCTTTATGCAAAGACAGGAACTGGCTCTTTGGCTTTGAAACGGAGATGAGCACCGCAACCCTAGAGTCAGATTCGACTGGCTTTCGAGCAAGGGAACCTTTACCTTTACCCTACCACTAATATGTGAGTGTCTTATAGAACCATTAAAATATAAGTAAAATCTTGTAGAAAGAGTGCTCAGACGCTAAAATAAAGGCTAACTAAAGTAAGAAAAAGCAACTCATAAATGAAGCCATTCAGCATAGCCTACATGTGCTGGTAGAATGTCATGTTCTGTGAAGTAGGTTATTAATGCAAACCACTTTCGTACGAATCTAGACTGTGATCCTGAGTGCCCTCGCGCGTGTGTCTCATATGTGTCAACTATTTTGTCCATCACGTAGTGATCCCAGCATTTGTTCCGCCATTGTAACAAGTAACAAGTAAGTCCAAGTATTTATTTACTGTTCCGCCATTGATGGAGAGATGGGGGTAACGCCGATTTCCAAGAGGCAGCAAGAACAAGCCCATTTATCACCATCTCACCAATACCTCTTCAAATCCTTTTTTTTTTTTTTGCCAAAGTCATGTTTTTAAATACATTCTTTACCACAGCGGCAGTCGCTCCCCACAATTAATACCTAAGACAAAATTGGGTCAATTTTTTAAAAGTTTCTGTTCCATTGCCACCTGGAAAGCCTTTGGGGGATGCAGCATCTCTGCAAAATGGGCAGATCCCCCTGTTACAGGCAAAGCCAATACAGGGAGCTGTGACTCACTAAGTGCTTGAGACACTGTGGACACAGCTGCCAAAACCATGGGCTCATTCAAGTAACATCACAGTTGAGACTCTTCACCTCACATCTTTCGCTAATCCGCAGAAGAGAACATGGATGACAGTACATGTATAACGTCAGCATACCCAGGAACTCTGCTGAAGCACTCCTAAGCAGTGTTCACTATAAGCTGAGTCAGTGTGAGCCAGCTCACAGTTTTTTAGCCTCCAGCTCACACGTTTTTGTCTCCGCTCAGGAAGGAGGGCTCCAGAGCAAAGTAACTGATGCAGTAGCCAAATCGCTGGCTCACAGCTTTCATGCCAGTAGCTCACAAAGTAGAATTTTTGCTCACAGGACTCCACAGCTTAGAGGGAACATTGCTCCTAAGCATGAAGTGCTTGATATAATTCTTTAAGGAATCGTTTGGCACTGCTGTCTAGTGCAAGAATTCTTTCCAGTGATACCTCTTCAGAATTCAGTGTTCCCTCTAAGCTGAGTTAGTGTGAGCTAGCTCACAGTTTTTTGTCCTAGCTCAGGAAGGAGGGCTCCAGAGCAAACTAATTTATGCAGTAACCAAATTGCTTGCTCACAACTTTAATGCCAGTAGCTCACAGAGTAGAATGTTTGCTCACAGGACTCCATAGCTTAGAGGGAACATTGCTTCAGATCCTAGGTGGTTCACAAGGCGAGAAGGACACTGAAACGTAACAGTTCAATTAACAGGACTTTTTAAAAAATGCTGAAACTAAAAAAACAAACCCCAAAACACGGAATTCACCAGTACGGATTTAGAACACCACGCAGAACTAAAAAGGCACGGCCAAATCTGTCAAATCTGTCAAAACAGTTGGGTGGTGGAAGGTATTGCTTTCCACAGCCAACTTGCGGTGACCCCGCGAGAGACCTTCAGAGGTAGTTTGCCATTGCTTGCCTTGGCATAGCAACCCTGGACTTCTCTGGTCTCCCATCCAAGTCCTAACCGCTTACGAGATCTGTTGAGATTAAGCTACCCTGGACCTTCCAGGGGAGGGGAAGAAACAGTTCAGACTCCACCAGACGGCCTCTGAATCGAAGCCATCTTACACGCCTTTCTAAATACAGTAAGTGAAGGAACCCCACCACTCCGGCAGGCCAGTCCGAAGGACTCGACCCATGGGGGGGGGACGACACGACCCCGTTGTTGCCAGATGGATAGTCCTAAAGGAGGGCACGGCAAGGAGAAGGCCGGCTGAAGAACTGAGCTGGCACCTGGGAGCAGAGTTCCCTCTCAGGTGTGTGCCTGAGCTGCGGCTCATTGACACAGGAATCCCCGCTCACCAGCAATCTGGGGCCACGCAGGGCCTTGCACTGCCCAATGCCCATTTCAAGACTGCAGCAGTTCGATTCTGCTCAGGACGTGAACTGCTCCACTCAGGAAGGGGGGAAAGATTAGAGGGAACATTGCTCAGGAGTATACCGGGAAATGTGGTTTGATAACACAGAAGGTCCCAGGCTGCGAAAGGTTAATACTTTGAATCGGGGCCGGAGCGAACTGGCGACCAGCACAGTTGACTCAGCCTCCAGAGTTATCTGTCCTGAGCGGCTGGTCCTAGAGAGGGGCCTCACGGCCTCGTTTTGCACAACTGAAGTTTCCAAGGCAGCCCCTGGCAGAGTATATTACAATAGTCTAATCAGGAAGTGATGATTGAGTGGGTCAGCACGGCTTGGTCGGCAGGGTCTAAATTCGGGGCCAGTTGATGAACAAGAAAGAAGGGGCTGCAGGCCACAGTACCTACCAGGCTGTCCATCAACAAGGACTCGAATCCAGGCCGTCTAAGTCTGGCATTCTAACCATGAGATCACCCCACAAGCAAAGGTTTTGCTGCAAAATTTGGTTGAGGAATCCCTTTCTTTCCATTTGGCTGGAGGGGTTCTGGGTTTGAGTCCCCCGCCCTCCCAGCCATAAAGGCCGATGGGATGACCTCGGTTCAGTCTCTTGCTCTCTGCCAACCTACCTCACAGGGTTGCTGTGAGGATTTATTTTATTTAATGCATTTGTCCCCCCCTCCCTCCCCCATGGGGAGCCAAGAAGCTTATGTTGTTCTCCTCTCCTCTGTTCTATCCTCCTAACAACCCTGTGAGGTAGGTCAGGCTGAGAGAGTGTGACTGGCCCAAAGGTCACCCAGCAGGCTTCCGTGGCGTTAGTGGCGATTCAAACCCAGGTCTCCCAGATGGCCAAAACGGCAGCAGGGGAGAAGGAGGTTCTGAGTTACTTAGAGGAAGCGAGAGATTAAAAAAAGTAACAGACAAAATCAGTAGACAGATTTGCCCCCGGAAGTATGCAGCAGACCCCATTTCTGGGATTACAGTTTCCAGATGAGAGGACAATGTTTCAAGACAGACCTGACCCTGGCACATTTCTAGAGTTTAGGCACTGAATATGCTTATCTCAAACCTGAAGCTAAAATCAGTTCAGACAAAGGGATTGGATAAAAAGATGGAGCCTTGTGGCTATAAACCACAGGGTCTAGATGGAGCACTCTGGGGCAGTGATGCTCTGTTTTCTTGGTGCTTGGGGGGGGGGCAACAGTGGGAGGGCTTCTGGTGTCCTGGCCCCACTGCTGGACCTCCTGATGGCACCTGGGTTTTGGCCACTGTATGACACAGAGTGTTGGACTGGATGGGCCATTGGCCTGATCCAACACGGCTTCTCTTATTTTCTCCTCTTTTCTGGGCCCCCAAACTCCTAAATCCTAAAAAAATCAACCCCGACTGTTCCCTGGAAGGCCAGATCCTGAAGCTCCAGCTCAAATACTTTGGCCACCAAATGAGAAGGGAGCACTCACTGGAGAAGACCCTGATGCTGGGAAAAACTGAAGGAAAAAGAAGAAGGGGACAGCAAAGGATGAGACGCTTAGACAGTGTTATCGATGCAACGAATATGAAATTAAGCAGACTCCGGAGCATGATAGAAGACAGGAGGGCCTGGCGTGATGTGGTCTGTGGGGTCGCGAAGAGTCGGACTCGACTGTGCGGCTGAACAACAACAAACTCCGCACCCCATAATTAAAGCCTCCAGGTACAAAACCCACAGCCAAGCCCAATGATTCCTGGATCTCCCCTGCTCTGCAAAGGCCAAATCCCTTCATTCACAAGTGCAAACCAAAGTCTCTTCGACACAGCAGATCCTACCTGGTCTAGGAAGCTACTAAAATATCCTAAAGGGGAGGGCAAAACCCAAACATCTTGGAAGCTGAATCTGTCACATCTCTGGAGCTCAGACCCCAGAACCAGGGACTGTTGGGTTCCTGAGACCCACAAACCTGCATCCTGTTGATCCTGGGTATTTGTTTATTTATTTATATTTATTTTTCATATTTGTATCCCGCCATCCCCAAAGGCTCAGGGCGGCTCACAAGGGCAAGGTAAAAACCGAGCCATAAATAAAACATATGGTACATAATAAAAACATCCAGCATTATTAAAAACAGTGGTGCTCAATCAATTACTAGTATCGTGAATCCAAGACGAAGCAACTCAGTTCAGATGGTACATCCCATGAAATTATGCCTAAACGGAGACGACTTATCAGATCTTCTAAACATTTCCAGGTTCTTCCTCAGGGCCTCGTCAGTGCATCCTTTAAGGTACCGTGACGGTGATGGTATAGTGGGGCGGCGGCTCCTACTCAAAGGCCTGGCGGAAGAGCTCTGTCTTGCAGGCCCTGCAGAACTGCATAAGGTCCCGCAGGGTCCAGATCTCCCCCGGGAGCTCATTCTACCACGTAGGAGCCGCCACCGAAAAAGCCCTGGCCCTGGGTCCCAGCTAATTTGGCATCCTTGGGGCCCGAGATGACCAACAAATTTTGGGGGCCCGACCGTAGTGCTCTGGGGGAACATGTGGGGAAAGGGTATCTTCTTTCTTTACCACAAACCCCAAAACACCTCACTCTGGAACCTCTATGCCCTTTGGGTCACCAGTAGCCAAAGATCTCTCAGCCAGAACCCAGAGTCTAGTTTGGGACTTTGCAACACTCTGAACTCCAATCCCAACTGGATTCAATCACACACCAGATTCTTTAGAACCAAAACCTCTGTGTTATCTGGATCCAGAGACCCAGACCCAACCCCAGTAACTGAGATCCAAACCTTCTGTGGCACTATCTAGACCCCAGACTCAAATCTGAATGTCACACAGTGCCCTTCGAACAGAGCAGAATACATGCAGAGGACATCTGAATTAATATTCTTACTTTATTAGATTACAAAGCAACAGCTGTGCAGGGATCCCATTGGCTAGACAAGAGAGGGATCCTGACAGGGCGTAGTTTAATCATAAGAGATCCATGAGTTTTGAGTCATTCACATACAATCCACCTTTATGGTAATCTTTGCAACATTTCTGTAAAGTGGGGCAGCATTATTATTCCAGTATTGCAGATAGGGGGGCAGATTCCACTAGGGACTATGCTAAACCAGTTTGGTGTAGTGGTTAGGTGCGCGGACTCTAATCCGGGAGAACCGGGCTTGTTTCCCCACTCCTCCACTTGCAGCTGCTGGATGACCTTGGGCAAGCCATAGTTCTGTCAGAGCTGTTCTCGAGAGAGCTCCCTCAGCCCCACTTACCTCACAGGCAGTGTTCCCTCTAAGCTGAGTTAGTGTGAGCTAGCTCACAGTTTTTTAGCCTTCAGCTCACACGTTTTTGTCTTGGCTCAGGAAGGATGGCTCCAGAACAAACTGATTTATGCAGTAGCCCAATCGCTCGCTCACAACTTTAATGCCAGTAGTCACAAAGTAGAATTTTTGCTCACAGGGTGTCCGTTGTGGGGAGGGGAAGGGAAAGGGGTTTGTAAGCTGCTCTGAGACTCCTTCGGGTAGTGAAGAGCGGGGTATAAATCCAATCTCTTCTTCTAAATCCAGCCACTGAACCCATTTCGAATCTGAAGAAGAGGAGGAGATTGAATTTATACCCTGCCCTTCACTACCCGAAGGAGTCTCCGAGCCTCTTACAATCTCCTTTCCCTTCCCCTCCCCACAGCAGGTACGTGGGACTGAGAGAGCTCTTTTGAGAACTGCCCTTGAGAGAACAGCTCTGAAAGGACTTGTAACTGACCCAAGGTCACACCAGCAGCTGCATGTGGAGGCGTGGGGAATCAAACCCGGTTCTCCCAGATTAGAGTCCACACTCCCAACCGCTTACTGGCTCCCACATGCGGAAATCCACTCATCGCTTTGGCCCTGGGTTGGAAAGGTCTCCGACCAACTTAACTCGGCCAAGAGGGGGAGGTACAGAGGGCATTCGGCTCCGACCAGAGGCCTTCCCTACAAAATTACAGGACGGGGTTCAAAACAACTCCCCTCCATCCTCCGTAGCGTCTCCTCCTCGTGAACGGCTGTCTCTGCTCACCGGTAAGGTCCCCTCCTTTCCCAGCCCATTCATTCTCCAGCTTCAGCCTCCCCGGCGGCTTACCTGACACACCTGCGCGCAGGTGAGCGGCTCGTCCTCACCTTCCTCCTCCTCCTCCCGGGCTCGAGGTGCGCCGTCAAAGCCCCGATCTCCAGCGGAATCCCCCCACGGCCAGAAGCATCGCCTCGATCCCGAGCGCCCGCGCCGATTAAGAGTCCGGTTCCCGCAAAAGCCGCCGCCTCCGAAGACCCGCCTCGACCTGAGCCCGGGAGACTTTTTGCCGGCTTCGTCTGAACGGCGGCGCTTTCGTCGGAGCCGCGCCCACGCTTCTTCCTGATTGGGCCGGCCTTCCGAGGTCGTTTGCATATGCGGGCTGATTGGCTCAAAGGAGCAGCGGCCGCGCCCCCGCTTCCTTCTAAGTCCTTGCTGTCTCCGCCCCCAAGAGGCGGTTGTGTCACCTTGCCCCGACTCTCGTGTAACCTGGAATGAGTCCGGTTCACACGTGGACTGGGGGGTCAGCTCTTTGAAATCCTTTTAAAAAGCACAGCAGATCTGTTCTTTTTAGGTCTCCTTCCCGATCTGCACGCTTCCCCACCCCTTTCCCCCACCCCACACTTTGTCGCCCCATCTCTTCTTATTTTCCTGCAAAGTCATTTTCTTCTACACGTTTCCCCTTCTGCTTGCTTGCTGTTCTGCCATGGAAACATTTCCCTTCTTTATTCCTGCCTCAGTTTCCTTCCAGGTTTCAGTCTGTTTCTCTCTTTTCTCCCAGAGAATTTGCTTTTCCTCTCTGCCTCGGTTTCCCCCTTTCTTTCCTGTTTAAAACTTCTCGTGCAAAAATCACCAAAAACAAAGGGATGTGTGTGTGGTAAAATCTTTGTTTTTCGATCTATTAAACAAAACAAAAAATTCTCCATGAATTACAAAAAGAAGAAGAAGAAGAGATTGGATTTATACCCGCCCTTCACTTCCCAAAGGAGTCTCAGTTGTTGTTGTTCAATCACACAGTCGAGTCATGGACCAGATCACACCAGGCCCTCCTGTCTTCCACCGTCCTCTGAAGTGGTCTCAATTTCATCTTCGTTGCATCTATGACACTGTCTAACCATCTCATCCTTTGCCGTTCCCGTCTTCTTTGACTTTCAATCTTTCCCAGCATCAGGGTCTTCTCCAGCTTACAAACTCCTTCCCCTTCCCCTCCCCACAACAGACACCCTGTGAGGTAGGTGGGGCTGAGAGAGCTCTTGAGAGAAACGGCTCTTTTTCAAGGACAGCTCTTATCAGAACTACGGCTTGCCCAAGGTCATCCAGCCCGTGCAAGTGGAGGAGTGGGGAATCAAACCCAGTTTTCCCAGATTAGAATCCGCGCACTTAACCACTACGCCAAACTGGTTTAGCGTAGACATTCTGCACCTACTGAAAAATGTGCCCTTTAAAGTTTCCAAACCCCAGATGGCACCTGGAGATCTGGCTGCTTTGGAGGCTGGGCTGCCAGTGTTCCCTCTAAGCTGAGTTGGTGTGAGCTAGCTCACAGTTTTTTAGCCTCTGGCTCACACATTTTTGTCCTAGCTCAGGAAGGAGGGCTCCAAGGCAAACTAATCGATGCAGTGGCCAAATCGCTTGCTCGCAACTTGAATGCTAGTAGCTCACAAAGCGGAATTTTTGCTCACAAGACTCCACAGCTTAGAGGGAGCACTGGTGGGCTCGAAGGCATTGTACCCTGCTGAGGCCCCTCCCCTCCCCTAACCCCACCTTTCCAGGCTCCACCCCCCAAATCTCCAGGTATTTCCGAGCTCAGAGCTGGCAACTCTGCTCCAGGGGTCAGTTCCTTGTGTGTAGCGCCCCACGGCAGTCGTCTGGGCTGTCCCCTTGAAAGGATCCCCCACCCAGAAGTGGGCATCAGCAAAAACACTTCCCCCTACACCAGGCAGTTCATTTTCTCGGTCTCAAAAGGGTGGCAGGCAGCTCATTTTTGCAAAACAAATCTTGTCAAAGTCACTTCCTGCTTGAGCAAAGTTGGAGTCCGCCGGCACCTTTCAGACCAACCAAGTTTTATTCACAGCATCAGCTTTCGTGTGCAAGCACACTTCTTCAGGTACAACTTTGCTGGTCTTCAAGGTGCCACTGGGCTCAAACTTTGTTCTGCTGCTTCAGACCAGCACGGCTGACCACCTGAATCTAACTTCCTGCCTGGTGACTGCAGGAAAGGGAAATCCACAAGCACCCTGACCCAGGCCTGCCTCCCCCCCCCCCACGCAGGCCCCATAGAGAAAGACCAAAAAAACAAAACAGCTGCCTGGTGTAGTGCAAGCATTATTATTCCAGTCAGGGGTCATTTTGTAGAAAAAGAGGTACAGGAGCTCATTAGCATGACTCACTAGCATAACTCATTTGCATATGCCACACCCCCTGACCTCACCTGAAGTGTGTCAGAAGGCAACACCCACCGCTCAGGCTCCACTGGACTGTTTTGGATTGCTAGCTATTAGGGGGGGGGACGTGCAGATCTGTCCTCACAGAGGAGGGAGAGCTTGTACCTGAATAAAACTTGGTCTTAAAGGTGCCACTAGGCTGTCTTGGGACGGGCGGCCGGGGTGAGCTCTGCAACTTATCTGGCTGCTTCTTGCTCTGAGGGCTTCTGGGGCTTGTTGCATGTGCCCGCCCCCTGGGCTCTTTACTGCCGGAGCTCTGCTCCTGTGCGCTTCTGCAGGAAATAACACCTGATTCCGGTATTTCAGATAGGGGGGCAGATTCCACTAGGGACTACGCTAAGCCAGTTTGGTGTAGTGGTTAAGTGCGCGGACTCTAATCTGGGAGAACCGGGTTTGATTCCCCCACTCCTCCACTTGCACCTGGCTGGATGGCCTTGGGCAAGCCTTAGTTCTGATAAGAGCTGTCCTTGAAAAAAGAGCAGTTTCTGTCAAGAGCTCTCTCAGTCCCACCTGCCTCACAGGGTGTCTGTTGTGGGGAGGAGAAGGGAAAGGAGTTTGTAAGCCGCTCTGAGACACCTTTGGGTAGTGAAGGGTGGGGTATAAATCCAATCTCCTCCTCCTCCTCCTCCTCTTCTTCTTCTTCTTCTTCCTCTTCTATGAGAATTGTGCTAAAAACCGCAGTTGGGGCATGTAAGGAAAGATGCTCTGGAGCAACCTTTCTTTTCTCAAGAGCAGCATCAAATACCCCGTTGGATGAACAAAGGGGGAGAGGGGGATAATTTTTGCTTGAAGTCATACGTCTCACAGTCAGGATCCTGCTAAGCTATCTAAGGGCCGCTGTCCTTCTTTTCACACTTTCAGGGCTCTGCAAACTACCACTAGATCCGTCCGCTCAGGTGGTGTCGTTGGGAGTGGAGATTGTTACAGAAAGGGTTGCCGACTTCCAGGTGACGCCTGGAGATCTCCCTCTATTACAATTGATCTCCAGGCAGCCAAGATCAGTTCCCCTGGAGAAAATAGCTGCTTTGGAGGGTGGACTCTGTGGCATTATACCCTGCTGAGGTCCCTCCCCTCTCCAAACCACGTCATCCCCAGGCCCCACCTCCAAAATCTCCAGATATTTCCCAACCCGGAGCTGGCAACCCTCGTTACAGACATTACTGAAGAATGAGTAAAACCAGGGGTCATTTCCTGCGGGAGCCCACAGGAGCGGGGCTCTGGCAGTAAAGAGCCCAGGGGGCGGGCACATGCAACAAGCCCCACCCCCTGCTCCCAGCAGCCCTCTATCAGAGCACGAAGCAGCCAGGTAAGCTGCAGAGCTCCCCCTGGCCCCCCGGTCCAAAATAGTCCAGTGGCACCTTTAAGACCAAGTTTTATTCAGGTACAAGCTCTCCCTCCTCTGAGAGGACAGATCTGCACGTTCCCCCCCCCCCCAATAGCTAGGAATCCAAAACAGTCCAGTGGAGCCTGAGCGGTGGGTGTTGCCTTCTGACACACTTCCGGTGATGTCAGGGGGTGTGGCATATGCAAATGAGTTATGCTAATGAGCTATGCTAATGAGCTCCTGCACCTCTTTTTCTACGAAATGACCCCTGAGTAAAACTGCTCCAGTATAATCAAAGGGATGGCAACCTTAGTTACAGACATTACTGAAGAATAAATAAAACTGCTCCAGTGTAATAGAAGGGACAGACAATGTGCCATTAAAGGGGAAAGCAACACATTTATACAAATCGAAGTGATGGGTAGGCTTGCAAACCATGTTCAGAAAATGTTCGACACTTCCCGTTTTGAAGCTGTTTTTGATCCGTCGTGGAGTAAACCGGTATAGGGCTGCCATTTCACACATGGCTTTCCCCTTCCGGTAAAGAGCTGGATCCGAAGCGGTTTGCCATTTCAGACTGCACCGCTTTCCCCCCCGCTGTTTTTCGGCCGCAGGGGCAATCTCCGGCTTTTTTTTTTATGTTCGCTTTATAGCGCTATAATGCTATAAAGCGAATGTTCCCCCCCCCCAAAAAAAAAGCTGGAGCTCGCCCGCGCGGGCGAAAAACGGCGGGGAAAAACGCATCGGAACCGGGAGATGAAACTGAAGACTACTTGGAAGCGGTTGACAGGTAAAACGCTTCAGCCCCGTTTCCTAAACGGGACAGAAGCGTTTGTGTCTGAAATTACAAATATATTCCGGAAGGGAACCGGTTCTAAAACGGTTCTGTCTGAAATGACAGACCAGAAACCGTTTGGGAACCGTTCCTCTTCCGGATTATATCGTCTGTCTGAAATTCCTACTTTTGTCAGAATCTCGTGGTTTAACTCTTGGCGGCAGACT
Organism: Gekko japonicus; assembly: GCF_001447785.1. NCBI lineage: Eukaryota > Metazoa > Chordata > Lepidosauria > Squamata > Gekkonidae > Gekko > Gekko japonicus. Next base: position 64,943 of record NW_015162539.1, on the reverse strand, counting down.
CAGGAGGCGGCAGACTTACTGCTAATTCAGCCTTAGCTCTGCAACACCAGAACATCAGAAGAGCCCTGCTGGATCAGACCAGTGGCCCACTCTCTCCCTCTGCTCCATCATGACGGCTTCACTCACCTGAGCAGGGCCTTCTGTAGGGGCCACCCTGCAAATGGGCAAGATTGATACACGTGGCCTTCTCCACCGTGGCCCCCACCGTACAGAACGGCCTGCCTGAGAGGTCCAGAAGGCTTCCTCCCCCCCCCCTTGCACAAACTATGCAAAACTGCATAATTCAGGAAGGTTTGAGGTTTTTTTTTACAAAGGTAAGAAGGCTGTACTGTAAGGAAACAGATCAGAAAGATGCTTTGGTAAAGGGCTAGTGACTGTAGATTATCTGACTGTGTCCTGTTTGTTGCTGTAAGTACGCTCCTACGATGTACACGTTAGGTTTAAGTGCTTATGCTTCTTCCCCAGCTTTCTTTAAGCGCTGCTTCCGGTTTCTGTAATCCAAACCCTACTGCACTGTTCATTGCCAGTTTGGTGTAGTGGTCAGGAGCGCGGACTCTAATCTGGGAGAACCGGGTTTGATTCCCCACTCCTCCACATGCAGCTGCCGGTGTGACCTTGGGTCAGTCACAAGTTCTCTCAGAGGTGTTCTCTCAAGGGCAGTTCTGTCAAGAGCTCTCTCAGCCCCACCTACCTCACAGGGTGTCTGTTGTAGGGAGGGGAAGGGAAAGGAGATTGTGAGCCGCCCTAAGACTCCTTCGGGTAGTGAAGGGCGGGGTATAAATCCAACCTCCTCCTCCTCCTCCTCCTCCTCCTCCTCCTCCTCAACTGCTTCTTCTTCTTCTTCGGATGTCCCATCCTGTTAACTGGATTGGACTTAGACTGTAACCAGTGTTCCCTCTAAGCTGAGGTAGTGTGAGCTAGCTCACAGTTTTTTAGCCTCTGGCTCACACATTTTTGTCTTAGCTCAGGAATTATGGTTCCATCCAGAGCAAATTGCCTGCTCACAACTTTAATGCCAGTAGCTCACAAAGTAGAATTTTTGCTCACAAGACTCCACAGCTTAGAGGGAACATTGACTGTAACCCACCTTGAGTCTTAGTGGGAATGGCGGACTTTAAATTTATTTACTTACTTACTTTATTTGTATGCCCCCCCTTTCTTTCCCAACGGGGACCCACAGCAGCTTACACCGTTCCCTTCTGCTTCGTTTTATACTCACAACAACCCTGTGAGGTAGGTTAGGCCAGGGTCACCCAGCCAGCTTCCATGGCAGAGTGGGGATTCCAACCTGAGTCTCTCAGATACTAGTCCAGCACTCTTAACCACTAGACCACACTGGATCTTCGAATGGGGGGAATGTGTGAGGAAACCTCTTTGACAGAAAAATGGGTTGGACACTCTAAGCATGACACCATGCTGCCTCTAACAGAAAGAAAGAAAGAAAGAAAGAAAGAAAGAAAGAAAGAAAGAAAGAAAGAAAGAAAGAAAGAAAGAAAGAGAGAAAGAGAGAAAGAGAGAAAGAGAGAAAGAGAGAAAGAGAGAAAGAGAGAAAGAGAGAAAGAGAGAAAGAGAGAAAGAGAGAAAGAGAGAAAGAGAGAAAGAGAGAAAGAGAGAAAGAGAGAAAGAGAGAAAGAGAGAAAGAGAGAAAGAGAGAAAGAGAGAAAGAGAGAAAGAGAGAAAGAGAGAAAGAGAGAAAGAGAGAAAGAGAGAAAGAGAGAAAGAGAGAAAGAGAGAAAGAGAGAAAGAGAGAAAGAGAGAAAGAGAGAAAGAGAGAAAGAGAGAAAGAGAGAAAGAGAGAAAGAGAGAAAGAGAGAAAGAGAGAAAGAGAGAAAGAGAAGGAAGGAAGGAAGGAAGGAAGGAAGGAAGGAAGGAAGGAAGAAAGAAAGAAAGAAAGAAAGAAAGAAAGAAAGAAAGAAAGAAAGAAAGAAAGAAAGATTATTTTGATTATTTTGTACTCTCCTCAGGAACAGGGACCTTTCCCCTGAACTCTGCAAAGCAGTTGGAGCACTAACGGTGCTACATGACTATATTATTATTAACAAGAATAATGTCATAGAGGGGCTTACTCTTCTTCTCTCCGACACACACCTGCACGAACGCATTTACACGCCAGCATCGCAGGTCGCAAACTGAGTGGCTGCTGGATCCACCATCCTTAGAGAACGAGAGCCCCTGGAGACAGCTTGTGTTTACGGGAGCTGATGAGGAAACTGATGCAATTTGGAGGCACCAGTTACATGATCGCGCCAAATGGGCCGGAGACAAATTAGCCGGCATTTCTCATTTGCTCACCGTAATGTGCCACTGAGGGTTCCCCCCTACGCCTTCTTCCCTGCACCCTAATTTGAATCTGAATTTTTTTAATGTTTGGGAAATAAAGCAGTGCTAATGACACAGGAAGGATCATCTCCCTCGGTTGTGAACAGTTGTAATCTTTCGGAGTGCCAATATGATAAGGTGAAAGGTATATATATTTTTTAAATTTACAGATCACATTCGTTATAAGAAGACGAAGGTATCTGGTCGGGAAGGTTCATTCTCCTTACTTGGCTTCTACAGTTAGGGCCCTTCCCATTCCTAGAGAACCCCGTTTGCACAGAGATTTGAGTTTTGTGAAGGGATAACAGCGATTTCTGCTCCTTTTTCAATGAATCTGGGATTTTCCATGACTTTGTTTGAAACAGCGTCTGGAATTACAGTCCAGTCCAGCACAGTCCTGACCCGACATGCTTTTCAGAGGTATGCTTTGGGTCGTTGGCCTCCAGGTGACGGCTGGGGATCTCCTGGGATTACAACCAGTGTTCCCTCTAAGCTGAGTTAGTGTGAGCTAGCTCACGGTTTTTTAGCCTCCGGCTCCCACATTTTTGTCTTCGCTCAGGAAGGAGGGCTCCAGAGTAAACTAATTCATGCAGTAGCCAGATCGCTCGCTCACAACTTTAATGCCAGCAGCTCACAAAGTAGACCTTTGGCTCACAAGACTCCACAGCTTAGAGGGCGCATTGATTACAACCAGGGGTCATTTCCTGCAGGAGCGCACAGGAGCGGAGCTCCAGCAATGAAGAGCCCAGGGGGCGGGCACATGCAACAAGCCCCACCCCCTGCTCCCAGCAGCCCTCAGTCAGAGCAAGAAGCAGCCAGGTAAGTTGCAGAGCTCCCCCAGGATCTCCGGTCCAAAACAGTCCAGTGGCACCTTTAAGACCAGGTTTTATTCAGGCACAAGCTCTCCCTCCTCTGCGAGGACAGATCTGCACGTCCCCCCCACCCCTAGCTAGCAATCTAAAACAGTCCAGTGGAGCCTGAACGGTGGGTGTTGCCTTCTGATACACATCCGGTGATGTCAGGGGGTGTGGCATATGCAAATGAGTCATGCCAATGAGTTATGCTAATGAGCTCCTGCACCTCTTTTTCTACAGAATGACCCCTGATTACAACTCATCTCCAGGCAACGGAGGTCAGTTCACCTGGATAAAAATGGCCGCTTTTGAAGGTGGCCTCTATGGACTTATACCCCACTGAAGCCCCTCCCTCAATCCAGCCCTCCTCAGGCTCCACACCCCAAATCTCCAGGTATTTCCCATCCCAGACCTGGCAGCGCAAGGTAGACTGCTTCTGAACACAGAGGATCCCTCATTCATTACTCTGGCATATTCCTGGGTCAGACACCAAAGGTCCATCTCTGCTCGAGTTGCCAACGCCACGTTTGGAAATACCTGGAGATTTGAGGGTGGAGCCGGGGAGAGCTGGATTTAGGGAGAGGAGGGGCCTCCGTAGGCTAGAATGCCATGCAGTCCACCTTATGAATGCCATGCAGTCCACCTTTTCTCCAGGATAAGTGGAACAGATGTTTTAAGCAAATTAAATACATAAATACATAAACAAGGGATTTATGTCGCCTGGAGCTCAGTTGCAATACGAACAAAAAGGAGGGGGAAGGGGGAAGGGAAAAAAGGGTGGGGAAGGAAAACTCAACCCAAAAAGTTGCTATGGATCCACGAGGGTTAAGCTGACACTAAATATTATGAAAATACAAAATTTATTCAGGTGTACACATTTTAAAACTTAGATTCATTAAAAATATACCATTCAGACATAAAAAACTTCTCAACATTCATACATAGATGGGTTAGTGCTGTGCAACTGAACCAAACGCGTTTCGGCCCCCCAAAGGGGCTTCCTCAGTGGTCACAATCTAAATTACAAACTTGACATACATTCAAAAAATTTTTTTAACATAAGATGTTAAATACATATGCAGTATAAGGCCAGATGTTGTATCCTAAATACTTATGTATTTGGGTTTTATTATTATTATTATTATTATATAGGATAGGCCTCCGGTATAGCCAATTAAACTCCACCAATAATTCTGGTAGCACAAACTTGCGTGAGTTGAATGTATGTCACTCCATCCTGTACAAACGCGTTTGGTGTAGTGGTTAAGAGTGGTGGACTCTGATCTGGGAGAACCGGGTTTGATTCCCCACGCCGCCGCATGCAGCTGCTGGTGTGACCTTGGGTCAGTCACAGGTTCTCTCAGAGCTGTTCGGGAAAGAGCAGTCCTCAAAAGAGCTCTCTCAGCCCCCCATCCCACCTCACCTCACAGGCAATGCTCCCTCTAAGCTGTGGGATCCTGTGAGCAAAGTTCTACTGGTATTAAAGTTGTGAGCGAGCGATTTGGCTACTGCATCAATCAGTTTGCTCTGGAGCCCTCCTTCCCGAGCGAAGACAAAAATGTGTGAGCCGGAGGCTAAAAAACTGTGAGCTAGCTCACACTCACTCAGCTTAGAGGGAACACGGCTCACAGGGTGTCTGTTGTGGGGAGGGGAAGGGAAAGGCGATTGTAAGCCGCTCTGAGACTCCGAGTGTAGGGTGGGTTATAAATCCAATCACTTCCTCTTCCTCTTTTCCTTCTCCTTCTAGCATCCCTTTTCTAAGGTGGGAAGAACCCAAAGCAAGGCGACGGTGAAGACAACAGCCTCCCCTTTTCTCCAGCATTCGGTCATCCGGAGACAGACTGCCTTGGAACATGGAGGTTCTGTTTGGATTGTCGCCGCTCATTTCCCACAGATCTTCTTCCTCTTTTGCAACTGATTAGTTTCCGTCACCGGCTTTTCCAAATCATTCTGATGAACTGTTCCCTCCCTCCCCAGTTTCCCTGTAGAAACAGCCTCTTATTAAGCCGGGAGAGCGTGCTCTCATCACATCTTCCCAGGGACTCCAACGAAAGTCCAATCTTCTGATGTCGAGAGATGGCGCGTGCAATTAGCGGGGCGTTAATTAAGGAGTCCTAATTGCTTAATTGCTAATAATAATTGCTCCTGGAGAAGGTGGGGTGGGGGGATCAAAAACATCTCGGCCGCGTTTGTCCTCTGCGGCCCACGATTGGCAAAGCCCATGAAGGAGGGAGGGGAAGAAGACCCACGCACTTGCCCTCAGTTTCCTGGGGAAGTTCCAGTACAGGTTCATTTGCAAGGCCCCAGAGGCTAGCCACAAGGCTAGGGGGTCACTGCTTTTAAACATGGTACAAAGATGGAGGGGAAAATCTTCCGGTACTGTTGGATCCTGGCCTTGTAGCCCAGCCCACTATCCCTTTAAACATCCCCTCCATCACCTTCCCCTCCACTGCGGACAATTATGAAGTCATACTATATAGCGTTCTAGGCAGGGGTCATTTCGTAGAAAAAGAGGTACAGGAGCTCATTATTTGCATAACTTATTTGCATATGCCACACCCCTTGACATCACCGGAAGTGTGTCAGACGGCAACACCCACCGCTCAGGCTCCACTGGACTGTTTTGGATTGCTAGCTATTGGGGGGGGGGGAATGTGCAGATCTGTCCTCACAGAGGAGGGAGAGCTTGTACCTGAATAAAACTTGGTCTTAAAGGTGCCACTGGACTGTTTTGGATTGCTAGCTATGGGGGGGGGGGAACGCGCAGATCTGTCCTCGCAGAGGAGGGAGAGGTTGTACCTGAAGGCGGGCCGGGAGGGGGGCTCTGCAACTTACCTGGCTGTTTCTTGCTTCTTGTGGCCTAACTGAGGGCTGCTGGGAGCAGGGGGTGGGGCTTGTCGCATGTGCCCGCCCCCTGGGCTCCTTACTACTGGAGCTCCACTCCTGTGCACTCCTGCAGGAAATGACCCCTGGTTCTAGGTACTTAAAAGATGTGTTTCCTTCAGCTTCTTCAGTTTGCCGGCTGTGTAGGTGGAACTGTAAAGCAATTTACACAAAAATGCCTAACACAAAAACACATATAAAGAACAATTTTTTTTAATGCATGGCTGAAAAACACACTCAGCGATCCGGAGCAAGGAGGTGAGTGTGATCGCGATTCTCCAGGCTAAAAAGAAACCGCATGGAGCCGGAGCAGTTTAACCCGCTCCCAGCACACCGTCTGACCACACCCATTGACTCTCTATTAAAAGCAGAACTCTTTCTTAAACAGCAACAATCTTCAACCAAACAGAGAAATGGAGCAGAGGAAGAAAATGCAACGGGGGGAAAACAGCGAACGACGGAAATCCAATACAGGTAGTTCATCTTCTACAGCTACTTCCGTGTCTTTGGGGTGAAATCTTTGACTCGGATTCGGATTTAGGAGCTGCGGTTCCTAAAACTTTTGATGTAAATCTCCCCTGGCAAAAGAAGAAGAAAACCGAAGCTAAGAAGAAATCTAAGTGAAGATCTGAGATTACCTATGTTAACATTTAACTTACTTATATTCTCAACCAGATGTGATGTAATATGAAAAATGCCTTTATGCTCTTTCTTTTTTAACACTTTTATTAGATTTTAAAGAATTGAATGAAATTTTTAGCATGTAGACATATACTTAAAGCATCTGATTAGCCTATCAAAGGTTCTTGTTACTCTCCTTGTAGTTTTAGCTTTGTAGGGTATAGTCTTTGTCGTGTGTAGGAAGAAAAGCAATAAAAAGTATTTAAGAAAAGCGAGGGTGGGGTCTGGGGAGGGGAGGGACCTCAGCAGGGTCAAATGCCACAGAGTCCCCTCTCCAAAGCAGCCGTTTCCTCCAGAGGAAAACTAATCTCGGTCATCTGGAGATCAACTGTAATAACAGGAGATCTCCAGATGCCACCTGGAGTTTGGCAACCCTACAAGGTGTTTCTTTCCAAACCAGAAAGTGCATTTTCGGCTCCCTGGGGGCCCTAGTCTGCATGGGGGGGAGGGTGCCTCTGCCCTGGGCCTGGGCACTGACATTAATCCTCTTGCTGACAGCTCAGGAAACGAATCTGGCGCCCTCTAGAGGACTCTCTAGCTACGTGTCGCTGCGGACAGCTCCGGCACATCCCAGAAAAACCTCCTGACGGTGCCACCCGGCAGAAAGAGAAACCAAAGCATCGGTGTGTAAAATGTAAACCAGAATCACAGTATACCTATATACTGTGAGCACAGCACAGTCAGCGTTCGCTTTCGCTACAGTCGTGCTCCTGTCTGTTATCAAGTCTTTATAAGTGCTGTAAGACTGCCCTATGTAGAATCATCAGGAACTTCCTCTCAGTAATGTTTTGACATGTAGAAGAAAATAATGGATTTCTTGAAATGTACCAGTTGCCAACCTAGCAGTTCAAGAGCAAGAAATTGCAAGTAGATAAACAGGTACCACTTCAGTGGGAAGGCAACAGCGTTCCGTGCGCCTCGGTGTTTAGTCATGCCGGCCACATGACCACAGAAACGTCTTCGGACAGCGCTGGCTCTTCGGCTTTGAGATGGAGATGAGCACCGCAACCCTAGAGTCGAACTCAACTGGCTTTCGAGCAAGGGAAACTTTACCTTTTTACCAGTTGAAAAACTGACCAGAGACGTCACATGTTCTTCATTTTCCTTCATCTGTTCAGAAGAAGGTATCTTTTGAAACGGTTGAACATTCCCGTTAACAGCCAATACAACAACTAATGACTATTGAATACCTGTATGTATTGTGTACTCGTCTTATGTATTTTGTACTTCAAGAATAATTTTTGTATTTTGTTCACTTTAATATTTAAAAATTAATTGAGCGCAGTTAGGATACAGTTTTCCTTCACTGGGATCTTTTTCCGAAGCACTTCTTGGCTGTTACCATCTACTTTAAAGCTACCGGCCATTGTGTGAGACAGGATGCTGGACCAGATGGACCACTGGTCTGATCCAGCAGGGCTCTTCTTATTTCTTACCAGGGAAGGCCTCATCCTCTCTGCCCTGTTGTTGGCTCTCCAGAGGAACTGGTTGGCTACTGTGTGAGACAGGATGCTGGACTAGATGGACCACTGGTCTGATTCAGCAGGGCTCTTCTGATGTTCTTATGAAGGCCTTGGCCTCTCTGCCCCGTTGTTGGCCCTCCAGAGGAACTGGCTGGCCACTGTGTGAGACAGGATGCTGGACTAGATGGACCACTGGTCTGATCCAGCAGGGCTCTTCTGATGTTCTTGTGAAGGCCTCGGCCTCTCTGCCCTGTTGTTGGCCCTCCAGAGGAACCGGTTGGCCCCTGTGTGAGACAGGAGGCTGGACTAGATGGGCCACTGGACTGATCCAGCAGGGCTCTTCTGATGTTCTTATGAAGGCCTCAGCCTCTATGCTCTGTTGTTGGCCCTCCAGAGGAACTGGTTGGCCCCTGTGTGAGACAGGATGCTGGACTAGATGGACCACTGGTCTGATCCAGCAGGGGTCTGTTTATGTTCTTATGTTCCATTGCTAACTGAGAGCAGCCAGAAATTGCCAGGATGCAGGGTGGGAAGGCCATGGCATTCGGAGGTATCCTGCACCTGAACACGAACAGCTGTCAAGAGACTGAACTTCCACTTCTTTTAATGCATTTTGAAGTGCCACCCAAGCCTGTACCCAGTTCTGCAAGTTAATTTTGTGCAGGGATGATTCAAGGACACTCAGTGAAATTGGTCTGTCCTGAATCTATTGTTAACCAATTTCACTGGGTGTCCATGACTCATTGTGTTATGAGAAAAGAGGTGGATAAAGAATGTCTTCAGTCTGCTCATCATGTTTGTTAAACCATGAAAGGAAGCTGAATTTGACCACGGGGCCCACTCGCCTGAAATGGACCCTTCTTTCCGTCAAAGGGAAATCATTTCCCCCACGGGTCATTTTGTAGGAAAAAAGGTGCAGGAACTCATTAGCATAACTCATTAGCATAACTTATTTGCATGTGCCACACCCCCTGACATCACCGGAAGTGTGTCAGAAGGCAACACCCACCGCTCAGGCTCCACTGAACTGTTTTGGATTGCTAGCTATTGGGGGGGGGGGACATGCAGATCTGTCCTCACAGAGGAGGGAGAGCTTGTACCTGAATAAAACTTGGCCTTAAAGGTGCCACTGGACTGTTTTGGATCGGGGGGCTGGGGGGGGGGGGCTCGGGGTGGGCTCTGCAGCTTACCTGGCTGCTTCCTGCTCTGACTGAGGGCTGCTGGGAGCAGGGGGTGGGGCTTGTTGCATGTGCCTGCCCCCTGGGCTCTTTACTGCCGGAGCCCCACTCCTGTGTGCTCCTGCAGGAAATGACCCCTGATTTCCCCATACATGCTCCCCAATAGGAGAGACAGTGTGGTATAGTGGTCAAGAGTGTCAGACTAGTATCCGGGAGACCTGGGTCCGAATTCCTCACTTCTGCCATGGAGTGTTGCTGTGGTAACCTGGGGCAGTCATACCCTTTCAGCCTAACCTACCTCACAGGGTTCAAATTCCTCACTTGTGCTATGGAATCTTGCTTGGGTGACCTGGGCCAGCCATTCTCTCTCAGCCTAACCTACCTCTCAGGGTGGTTGTGAGGAATAAGATGGAGGAGAGGAGAGCCAGTTTGGTGTAGCGGTTAGGAGCGCGAACTCTAATCTGGGAGAACCAGGTTTGATCCCCCACTTCTTCTCCCCATGCAGCTGCTGGTGTGACCTTGGGTCAGTCACAAGTTCTCTCAGAGCTGTTCTCAGATCTCTCTCAGCCCCACCTACCTCACAGGGTGTCTGTTGTGGGGCAGGGAAGGGGAAAGAGATTGTGAGCTGCTCTGAGACTCCAAGTGAAGGGCGGGGTATAAATCCAATCTCTTCTTTTTGAACATTAAATGAATAAATACTGCGGCTGTGGTGAGGAAAGCAGGTCCTATGAGAACACCTCCACTGACCCTTGCGAAGCAAACTCACCTACTTGCTGAGCTCTGATCCAACAGGCTTTCCAGGTTTCTCCTTTCATAAACCCCCAGCACCTGTTTGACAACCAAGGGCGGCAGAAACGTGTGTGTAAACGAAAGGCCCATGCTGCATAAGAACCCAGCTGGGAACCACATCCCGGCAGCCTGGAAGTGGAAAATCCCATGAGGCTGGTTGGCATCGGAACCCAAACAGCCCCGTCTGCCAAAGACAACCATCTTTCAAAATTAGCCCTCTTTTTTCCTGAGCAGCAGCGGAAGAAAAACTGTGTGACACCTCCCACGTAAATGACAGAGCGGGCACCTCCTCCCCTCTCTCGTCTGGACTCAGAAAGGCCGTGGCTAAATTCCCAGGCCTGGGGAGAAGGCAGTTTGAGACACCCACCAGATGTTTCCGGGGAGCCAACTAGCAGGATGCGAGGGAGACGGCCCCCCTCTCACAACCAGTCTAACCTGAGTTAGTGCGAGCTAGCTCACAGTTTTTCAGCCTCCGGCTCACACATTTTTGTCTTAGCTCAGGAAGGATGGCACCAGAGCAAACTAACTTATGCAGTAGCCAAATCGGTCACTCACAACTTTAATGCCAGTGGCTCACGAAGTAGAATTTTTGCTCACAAGACTCCACAGCTTAGAGGGAACATTGCTCACCACATGGCACAATATTTGGGTATTCAGAAGCCACAGAGAGTTTCTTTGGAGAGAGGACACTTCTGCTACATCTCTCGGTGGCACTGGGAATAAGCAACCCTGACCCCCATTGCAGGAGCTGACAGGAAGGAAAGGAAAGATAAACGGAAGTCCTTCTTCACCCAAAGAGTGACACGTGGAATTCACTGCCACAGGAAGTGGTGGCAGCTACAAGCATGGACGGCTTCAAGAGGGAATTGGATAAGCATATGGAGCAGAGGTCCATCAGTGGCTATTAGCCACAAGGTATAGACAGGAGCTCTGGGGCAAATGATGCTCTGTCATCTTGGTGCTTGGGGGGGGTCAACAGTGGGAGGGCTTCTAGTGTCCTGGCCCCACTGCTGGACCTCCTGATGGCATCTGGTATTTTTGGCCACTGTGTGACAGAATGTTGGACTGGATGGGCCTTTGGCCTGATCCAACACTGGCGTCTCTTATGTTCTTAAGGCCCACATCAGTTACTCATAAGCTGCGGTCACATAAGGGAGAAAATGGGCACCTCCTCCCCTGGACCTCCTGATGGCATCTGGTATTTTTGGCCACTGTGTGACAGAATGTTGGACGGAATGGGCCTTTGGCCTGATCCAACACTGGCATCTCTTATGTTCTTAAGGCCCACATCAGTTCCTCATAAGCTGCGGTCACATAAGGGAGAAAATGTGGCCGGGAAGCGAAGCTGTTTGCCCCGGGCTGCGATGACGCACATTTGCGCGATCACACTTCCGCCCGCACGCCCCGCAGTTCCGCACACTAGAAGGTTTTACCTGGTGGCTTTTTTCCACGCTCCTGCAGCGCGATAGAACACCCCACCAACAACTTCGGGACGCTGGACAGATGTGTCTGTCTGATCGCGCCTCTGTACTCCGCGGGGGAATCGCACCGTTGCCGCCGCTTTGGTACGTATGATCGCACCCATACAGAGGCAAAACAGACAGTCTTCTTCACCCAAAGAATGATTAACACTTGGAATTCACTGCCACAGGAGGTGGTGGCAGCTACAAGCATGGATGGCTTCAAGAGGGAATTAGATAAACATATGGAGCAGAGGTCCATCCGTGGCTGTTAGCCACAAGGTATAGACAGGAGATCTCAGTCTGGGGCAGGTGATGCTCTGTATTCTTGGTGCTTGGGGGGGCCAACAGTGGGAGGGCTTCTAATGTCCAGGCCCCACTGGTGGACCTCCTGATGGCACCTGGTGTTTTTGGCTTCTCTGATGTTCTTACACCTCTTCTCATGAATTCAGGACACCGACGGGCTCCCTCAGCACAATTGCTACTAGCCCACAGTAGAGGAGATTTTCAGGACACAAGGTCAGAACGCTGACCTGAGACCCAGCGTGGTGTAGCGGTTAAGAGTGGCAAACTCTAATCTGGAGGACTGGGTTTGGGTCCCCACTGCTCCCCATGACGCCTCTGTTGGCAGAGTAATTAACACGGCAACGGTGCATGACCTGATTAAAGAGCAGATAAAGGTTTATTTAGGAATTAACATACTTGATAGGAAAGAGGTGAGACAGAGAGAGAGAGGTTCCTAACTACACTTCTAGCTGAGAGAGAAGGTAAGGCTGAGTGCGGCACTTCTGAGAAGAAGGGGGAAACTACCCTAAGAATAGCAGTCTGGAGACAGACAAAGAATGACCTCATTTAAGGGGAGAGAAGGCGTTGACCTCACTATCCTGTCTTCTTGCTGCCCCCGGCAGAGGCTTCTTCTCTTCTTCTTTGTACAAAAGACATTGCCATTTCCAACAGCCTGCTGGGTGACCTTGGCCCAGTCACAGTTCTCTCAGAGCTCTCTCAGCCCTACCTACCTCACAAGGTGCCTGTCATGGGGGGAGAGGAGGAGGAAGATGATGATGATGAAGATGAGTTTTTACACCCTGCTTTCCTTTACCCTAAGGAGTCTCAAAGTGGCTTGCAATTCCAGTTTGGTGTAGTGGTTAAGTGCGCGGACTCTAATCTGGGAGAACCGGGTTTGATTCCCCACTCCTACGCTTGCACCTGCTGGATGACCTTGGGCAAGCCATAGTTCTGTCAGAGCTGTTTGTGAAAAAGAGCAGTTTCTGTCAAGAGCTCTCTCAGCCCCATGTACCTCACAGGGTGTCTGTCGTGGGGAGGGGAAGGGAAAGGAGTTTGTCAGCCGCTCTAAGACACCTTTGGGTAGTGAAGGGAGGGGTATAAATCCAATCTCTTTTTCTTCTTCTGGATGACCTTGGGCAAGCCTTAGTTCTGGCACAGCTGTTCTTGAAAAAGAGCCGTTTCTGTCAGAGCTCTCTCAGTCCCACCTGCCTCACAGGGTGTCTGTTGTGGGGAGGGGGAAAGGAGTTTGTAAGCCATTCTGAGACTCCTTCGGGTAGTGAAGGGTGGGGTATAAATCCAATCTCTTCTTCTTCTTCTTCAGTTTGGTGTCGTGGTTAAGCACACGGACTCCAATCTGGGAGAACCGGGTTTGATTCCTCGCTCCTCCACTTGCACCTGGCTGGATGACCTTGGGCAAGCCGTAGTTCTGATAAGAGCTGTTCTTGAAAAAGAGCAGTTTCTGTCATGAGCTCTCTCAGCCCCACCTACCTCACAGGGTGTCTGTTGTGGGGAGGGGGAGGGAAAGGAGTTTGTAAGCCGCTCTGAGACTCCTTTGGGTAGTGAAGGGTGCGGTATAAATCCAATCTCCTCCTCCTCCTCCTCTCCTTCTCCTTCTTCGGATTGGTACCCTAGGCCTGTGATTAATTTCCCCCGCCCTGGCAGTATGCCAACTCACACTTCTCCTGGCACTTCTGTGCCCTTGAGTGCAGAGACTGAGCGTGGGTGAGGCATGCCCAGTTCCAAACGCTGCATTAAAGGGTTGACAGAAGAGCTATTTTTCTCCCCACCATTGGGGATATCACAGGTTGGCCTGATCGCTATGGAAACTGGAGGGAGGAGGTTATGGAGGGCATCAAACCACCCGTGCGAGGCAGACCGATGTGCTAAACCCGCAGCGGCCGCTTGAGAAGATGGCATCGATACCCTCCCGTAAGGCAGGCTCCAGCAAGATGGGTGGGAACCAGCCAGGAGGCAGGGAAAAACTTGTTATTCGTCAGTTCAACTCTAATATCTTAATTTCCTTGCACTGAACAAGGGCGGGGTATGAATCCAATCTCTTCTCTTCTTCTCGGTGCCCCCTATTTTTACACTGCCTCCTGACACATTGGAGGAGGGCAGTGTTTTGAAAACTAAGCACCGGGAAACTTTATTCGTGGCCTAGAATAAAACGTTCTGGTTATTCATTACAGACCGGGCCCCTGTTATAATGTTGCTGAGTGGAAGGATTTTATTTATTTTTATTTACTTTATTTATATCCTGCCTTTCATCCCAGTGGGGACCCAAAGCGGCTGATATCACTCTCCTTTCCCCCATTCTATCCTCACAACAACCCTGTGCAGTAGGTTAGTCCGAGTCTGTAACTGGCCCAAGGTCAGTTTAAGAGATGCCAATGTTGGATCAGGCCAAAGGCCCATCCAGTCCAACACTCTGTATCACACAGTGGCCAGAAATACCAGGTGCCATCAGGAGGTCCACCAGTGGGGCCAGGGCATTAGAAGCCCTCCCACTGTTGACCCCCCCCCCAAGCACCAAGATGACAGAGCATCGCTTGCCCCAGAGTCCCTATCTATACCTTGTGGCTAATAGCCACTGATGGACCTCTGCTCCATATCCTTATACTAATGCTGAAGTTGCCCCCGGAGTGCGGATATCTAAATCTGCACTTTGGGGGCACCTGGGGGAACGGGGGAGGTTTGTGCACACGTGGGCCAGTCCCCACGTGTGCACAAAAATAAAAAAAGTTAAAAAAAATTTCGGGGGGAAGTTTAAATCCCCCCGAAAGTGCAAGAGCGTCTCCTGCGCATGCGCAGGAGACGCTCTGCGAACGACGCCTCCTCCTCCTCCTCCTCGGAGCCGGCGTGAGCGG